>NW_028236849.1:0-142685 GCF_017979445.1 Akebia trifoliata
TTTCCTTGGAAATAATTTTGGTACTGTTGGAATAGTATCTAATCATAGTCCATAGGGAGGAAACGTGCCCTCCATAGTTGTTTCATTCTCTACCAAGTTCGGATTGGGGCTTTGGCTTGTTGAGTTCGTGACAACTGCAACTGCTCTCACCAAGCCGAAACTCCTCTTTTAAGCGTGTAAGCTACAAGCTTAACTTTCTTTTCTTCAGCAATATCCATGCAATCAAAAAAACATTCCACCTCCAAAAGCCAATCAAGAAATTCCTCTAAATGAAGTTGACCATTAAAAGAAGGAAGATCAACCTTAATACGAAAGTTTCAATCTTGCATTGCACCCCTTCATTCACCCTATTGAAGTATTATATCATCAATTTCTTCATCACTAGACTCACTTTCATAGGCTCACTTATGAATGTTCATAACCTCGATCCTTGAACATGTTGATCTTTATCATTAGGTATGATTCGTTCATTACCTTGGATCTGATCCTTATGCAAAGCCTGAGTCAACTGCCCAATTGATGTATGCTTAGTTTAAAACGACCGTTGAGTCTCCCGTTGGAAGGATTCGAAGGTTGCTATGTTAAAACTTGATAATCTAGAGCATCATCCATGAGATTTATCGAATTTGATCCGTCTTTAGTTATCATAGGAACGAGGAACACTCTCGCTCTGATACTGATTGACGTAGCGGAGCATGAAGTAAATCACAATAATGAACAAGGAAGAAGATCACCGTTTTCAACCGGTAGGATTACTAGAATCTACAAGAGGAAAAGGTCTAAAACCTTTTTTTTAAAACATAATTTATTTTTATTATTCTCAATTTTCATATTTTGAGCTCCTTATATGGATAACTCCATAATAACAACTTAGAATCCTACTAAAATACTAAAAATTAACATTTCTAACTTATGTATAACATAATAACAACTTTCTAATCCAATTGTAACTCAATGTGGATACATCTAAGGATTTCTAATTGGAAGTCTAAATAATAAAAATGAATTTTTTTTAAAAATTAGAAACTAACAAGAAATTGTACTACTAACATAACTATGAAATAGAAATCCTACTAAAACTAGAAATAGAAATCCTACTAAAACTCTAACTAGAATTGTAGATGTCCTACATTAGAAGGGACTTTCATAGTGAAATCCTTTTATACTTATCTAATGGATCAAAGTTTGCAAAACTTCCTGACTTCTTCTATTTGGAGCCCAAGGATCCCTTTGAGAGTGACTTTCTTCACATGGTGTGCCTCTTTAGGTAGAATTTTAATGATGAACCAATGCATGAAACGGGGCATGATGGGTCCCAACATATGCCCTCTATGCTTAAGGTGCCATGAATCCGCAAGCCACGTTTTGATTCATTGTACCGTGGCAAACAACATTTGGAAGCATTATATTCACCTTTTTGATGTGGAGGAGTGCATGCCCTCATCGATCCTAAACGTGTTCAAGATGTGGAGGTTGTGGGGTTATTCTTTTGGTGAGGCCAAGAAAATATTGTGGAGCATCATCCCTTTCACAATTTGTTAGGGAATATGGTTGGAATGTAACAAACGCATTTTTGAAGGAAAATGTGAATTGGATGATAACATTGTAATGTCCATTTTGAATTTATTGTTCTTTTGGTGCAAGGTTTTCATGGAGTTTAGGGGTGTGTCTTTTGAAGACTTTGTTGTTAGATGGGATCAAGTTTGTTGTATTATTTCCTTTCGTCAGTCTCCTCAACCGCCTTAATGAAATGATTCTTTTTATCGATCAAAAAAAAAAAATTGAAACCCAGCCTTGAAAAATAAGAAACACAGACTAGCAGAAGACCCAATCAATGCTTATCGAGGAAGTGAAAGAAAACCAGATATCTCTAGCACAAGAACAATGAATGAGATATGTGGTCTACTGACTCCCCACTAGCTTTGCATAGTGGACAATAGTTAACAAATTTAAGGAAAAAAAACTAACCATGAGGTTCTCTAACATCAGAATCTTATCTAAAGGGGGGGGGAAGTCTAAATGAAAAAAGAAACTTTAGATGGAACAATCGAACCCTATATGATTGCAACAAGAAATGACGAACAAGTGAAAATAGTAAGAAAGTACCAGTGATATAGTTTCAAAACATTAATCTAGTTAACTCAACTTGTTGTGGTTTTCCCTTTATACCACATTGCCAATCCAAGCTAGGATAAAGGAGGGTTGTGTCAAGTTGGCAGTGTGTGTAAAAATCTGCCAGTCCCTAACATTCATATGACAGTGCATGTCTCAAAATTAAGAAATAATTGTACAAATATGCCATGCATCAAGTTTTTCAGGATAGGAGTGTCTAATGCCTTGTTTTCACTATAATAATTGAAGAGGCTCTCAAAACAAGCCGAGTTGGACCAATCTTGATCAGGGCATGTGAAACAGAGTTGAGCTCAAGCTCAGCTCAACTCAATCAATAAAACATCAATCATCCATCACAAAAACACACACAAAAAAAAATCATGAAACCATCTAGATGCTACCCCATTCATGTGAAAAGAGGCCAAGAGCGCAATCCTTGTTGTTGGTCGTAAGATGATTGCGAAAAAAAATTGCTCAGCTTTATAAAAAGAAATTCCAATGGAATGCATCCATCAAAATGCATGAAATCAAATATAATGTCTATTATATTTTATATATACTTTTATCAAATTGAATGGGATCAGATTTGGATCTGGAACAGCATATATTATGTTGGGTCTAATAAATTTCTTATCAGATTAATACCAATTTAGTACCAACCAAATACGAATCTGATCCATTGAAAATCCTAGGGACAATGTGATGGGTAAGGACTAAAGAAGAGCACTTTCCGGATAGTAATCATTTTTTGGAGGCAATGACTGCACTAATTGAAGTGCTAGAGAGATGGAAAATGATTTGTCGCTAAAGCGAACAGATTGAATGACAAATCAGGCAAGTTATTTTTTATTATTTTGAATTAGGCACGTTTTAATCCTTCATTATCTTCAAAAACTCACCCATTTAAATTGCAAATTTTGCCACTTTTATTCCCAAAATGAAATTTTATAACCCCTTAAAATTCAAATGTCATAGTACGTAGCTCTGATATCAATTACATGAGTGTCCAACATGAGCCAGTTTTCGGATTCCACACAACCGGGAGCAAGAACTTCCTACCATTCACCCCATGAGCATTGAAGTGCCCACCAGTACTCGGAGTCATATGAACCTTACCAGCATACCCTGGAAATGCACCACTACCAAATATCCCCGGACAAGCAGACACGGCCTCAGCCGGATCAGTCTCGTACCCTTGGAAGAACCCTGTATTTTAAGGGTTCGTCACAGTTCCAGCCAAGGCTGTAGCCAAGCCAATCGCCATTGCATCGGCACCAACATTCCCATTCGGTGGTTGAAATGGCAGTGACTGAGGCCCATAATCAGCCTTATGAAACGGTCATGCACACGTGCCAGGACACTCGGTCTCTGGGTTCCCCACAACCATGTATAAACTACGAAACGGGCCCTCACCCACTGTGCCATGTCTCGAGCACCGACCCATACACGTGCCACCGACTGACACGTCCCTAGCCGTAAATATCACCGCTATCGTTGATGACACGCCCCCGGTAGCTTTTGCTACAAGAGTAGGGAAGAAGTCTTGGGTCACAACTTTTCCTACCGAATATAATTTGTCTGTTTTCTGCTTCACGATATGTACCTGTATCCCCGGACTCCTCGTTCGAGTACTCCCACGGATTATGGATTGGTATTGCTCCACGATACTCCACCAAGTAGAAACCTGTGGAGCCGTGATAGTGTTGTGATTTGCGTTAAGCGAATGAATGAAATCACGAAGGATCATTTTTTGAGCACGCCCGAAACGTCCATACCATAGGATGCCGAGGTTGAGTTGACCCTTTAATATGGGTCCCCTATGGTATTGGAAGATCGGGTTAGCACCCGGCTCCGGACCATGAGCCCATGATCCAATAGGGAGGAGAAGAACAATAACAGATATCGTACGAATGACAATAAGGGGGTTTGGGTGAAGAGAAAGCCACGTCATTGTGTTTTTCTCTTGTTATTGTGTTTGTTGAGCCTCTATTTATACATAAGAGAGGTCGAAGGATAACCATAAGAAGGGGTTTAAAGTTGGGAATTGAGGTGAAATAACGGATTCCAATGCATAAATTTAAAAAAATAAATAAATAAATAAATAAAATAAAATAAAAAAATCAATATCATGACTCGGTCAATGATGAGTACGAAACATGTGTATAACCTAAAATTCTAGGGTTTGAAGAGATTCGGTTTTTTACAGTTATGACCGTTATGTTCTTCAATAATGAATATTAGGGTTGTAATGGATCATACATAGATTTCAAATGAAGTTAAAGTTGGGGTTTTAACTCTAGAATTACATTTTGCAGAGAAGAAATAGAGAGATAGAGAGAGAGAGACTCACCTGTAAGAGTTCTTTAGGGGAAAGGAGGAACGAATCAACAACTCAGCAAAGCCCTTCTAGTTTGAGAGAGAGAGAGAGAGAGAGAGATTTCACCCACGTTCGCTGTTGCTGTCGGTCGATAATAAGAGAGAAAAATAAAATGAGGAAGAATTAAGAAGAAGAGAAAAATGAGGATGGGGTGATTTAAAGATACCCCTCCATATTTTGATCAATACTAAATATACCCTTATGTTTTCAAACTGTTGACGTACTCTCCCCCTGACCTAGGGTTTTTTAATGAGACTGATCTATAATGACCTAAACGCCCTTTTCTTCATCCCATGAAAAAACCTCTAATCATCTTTCAACCTTCTTAAGATTCTTCTTCAACCTTCAAACTTCTAAAAATAAGATATAAATTTTAGAGAAGTAAAAGGATATAAATTTTGGTGGAAAAATGGAGGATAATTATACGGGTTAAATTTTGAAAATGAAATATTTTTTAGAATTTTCTTCAACCTTAAGAATATTGAACAACTAAAGAACATACCAAGAAGCATTGGTTGCAATGGCCAAGGCGGATTCCATTAAGGGAGAGGTCTTGAGTTTAAACACTCTCGTTGACGACCCACAAGGACTCATCCCTATTTACTTGGTATGTGTGGTTCATGATCTTAAAACTAATTTTGACATCACGTCTAGTCCTTGAACAAGACTGAGTTGTCTTGAACAAGATGTTTGATTTATTTGAGTCATCTCAGATGAGATTTCAAAAAATGCCTTAGAATTAGAACAAATCATGTCTTTGAAATGACTTATCAACTCGTTTCGTTGGTAAATGATATCGAGACAACACAGATAAATCATCTCAGTTTCAAACAAGATTTAAAACCATGGTGTAGTTGTGAGAGTATTGCATGTATTTGAGTGATTTGGGTGAGATATGGTGTTCTAAGATGTCAATTGCCTTGTCCCTACTAGTTAGGCCTACAAATCTTGAACCTTTATCATAAATAAATATAACAAAATCAAAACAAAATACTAATGAATTTTTCAAGAAGGAGAAGACTGATTTTTTTATAGATAAAAACTCAAGGATTTTCCATTTACATTAAAGAGGAGGTTGAACATGCTAAAAATAGGTTAAGCTTGATAAATGCATTTAAGTCACTTTTGTATTAGTTTTTTAATATGTTTAAGCTTGATATTAACAACTTCACAAGGGTGTTTAAGTCATTTCATATTAGTCTCAAGAAGAAAATTATGTTAAGGGGGGCATGTCATCACTTGTAAAACAGGGGGATATCACAAATATTTGCCTGGAGGCATATGTTTAAATCACCCTAATTGTAAGGTAACCCCTGTTTTTTGTTAAAAAAAATAGGGATACACCCCAATTTTCAAACTTGATAACCTACCCCATTGATTTCAGTCTAGTAGACCAATCTAGTTATGACTCTCATGAGTCAATTCCGCTAGCTCATTATGATGCAGCCACTTAACATCAAAGTTATATTTCGAGGATCTCGTAAAAAACTTTCCCCAATAGAATTCCACCAAGTGGCAAAAAAAGGATGGAGTTTTAAAGTACGCATGGTACAAACAATCATGTTATTCACTCTCTCCAAGTCAGCCATCCACATAGGAGAAAAATCATTTTCAGCTTTCGAAGAATATTTGGGTATTCTTGCTTTTCAAACAAATGTCAAAACACTCCTTAACCATAATCTTCTTAGATAGATTATGTAAAATGATCGAAAATACTCCCACCTTCAACTTCTTGCAATTACTTTCCACTAAAATCCTTCGTTAGAGAGGAGTTAGGATTTTGCTCATGTGGGAGCAATCAAAAGTAAACAAAAAATTGTGGGACAACTAAGAATGAAAAAAAAATACTTTAGAGATAATAGCAACATATATTTTTTATCCATTGGTAATATCTGTCGTAATAACTCATTAATACATAGAGTTCAAAAAATCTTGTGGGGACAAGTATCCCTACAACCTCACCCTTATCCTTCATCCTTCAACCCCACAACCCCCAATGTAAATCCACCCTTATCCTTTATCTTTTTATATTTGATTTTGCATTATAAGAAAATATCCTAAGTCTAATTATGATTGTACTAGACTTTGGACTTAGGTATTTCGTAGAAAGAGAATCTTAGATGTGACATATGTCACTAATTTAATTTGGATGAAATTATCCTCCCATAAAGATGAAGTTTTTATCTAAATGATTTTTTTTCTTTAAATAAATCAAATATTTATGCAGGAAAAAATAAAATACAGGAGTTGCCAAATAAATTGAAACGTTTTATCCTCATAGAGATTAAAGGTTGAAGTGGATATTTTGGCTAGAGGTTGAAAATGGAAGGTATTTTGGTCATTTTAAGTTCGTCTCACATAAAAGACTAGAGTCAAGAGTATGGCACTATTTTGACATGCTATTGCATGGGTATTTCAAATATTCACTAAAAAACTAGAGGGCTTTTTCTAAATTACCATGTAACTTCCCCCATTGTATCATGGTAAGACTGCTGACAGCTTCCACTCTTTCCAGTTTTTTAAGACTGAACTGTTTACTGTCTGAATTAGAAACCCTAAACTCTGTAAACAGAACCCTAGAGAAGAAGAAGAAGATGAAGAGGAAGAAGTGGACAGAAGAAGAAGAAGAAACCCTAATAAACAAATACGCAGATCTCCAAACATCAGGAACCCTAAGAAAACTTAAGACCAGAGAGAGAAAATTCCAGCCCATCGCGGACCACGTTAATTCTCTGCATCACCTTCTAGACCCAATTAACTTCCCCTTTCGTTGGTCATGGCGTGACGTGTCCATCAAGGTTCAGAACATGCGTCACCAGTACCTTGGTGTTAAACAGAAGATTAGGGTTTCAGATGATGAGTTCAACTGGACGGACGGTCAGGATCATTGGACCAATTTCTTCAAGTATAAGGAGGTGTTTGGAGATGTGGATCTCGAGGTTGGAACCTCGACGAAGCGAGGGGGAGTGATGGAAGAAGATGGGTGTTGTGTTTTTGGTGTTTGTAGTAATGGGAATGATGTTTTAGGGTTAGGTTTAGGTTTGGATTGTGAGGATTTTGATGGTCAGGGAGAGGAGGAGAAGGTTCAAATTCGATCGAGCGATGAAGAGGAGAATTTGGGATCGATTACTGCGAAGAGATTGAAGAAAGATGGTGGGTTAGGGTTTATGGGATCACAGATTTTGGAGTTGAGAGAATTGTTGGGTACGAGAGAAGAGCAACGAAGAGAGAGGGAGATTTGTAGAGAAGAGGAGACTATGAGTCGAGAGGAGAGGAATCGAGAGAGGGAGAATGGGAAGGAAGAGCGATGGAGGGAGAGAGAGGAGAGGTTAGAGGGTCGGGAATTTGAATGGGAGGAGAGGCAGAGAGTATGGGTGAGGAGAGAATTTGAGCGGAGATTACGATTCGAGAGAGAATTTAATGAAGATCGACGGTTGTGGTTGATGAAGATGGAAGAGAAGAGAGAAGAGGAGGAGATGGCGTGGAGAGAGAGAATGGTGGAAATGCAGATTGAGCATGAGAAACAAATGATGCAGATGCAAGCAGATGCGTCACAGAACCAAATGCAGGTTCTTGGGGTATTGGTTCGGCTTATGTGTCAATTCTTTGGATCGGGAAATGATGGATTGGGTGGTGGACTTGGTGCTTTGCCTCCGCAGGTTTTGCAGAATTTACAACATCCCAATGGTTTGGTGGGTGATGACAGCAAACCCGGCACCAACTCAGATTCGCATTTCATGTAATGTAGAGACTGTAAGTAGAAATTTATTGAGTTGTAATCTGTTTTTGATTATTATTATTATTATTGTTTTATGAAATTTGTGAGGTGGTGTTAAATTGAGTGAATAATTTTTATTGTTATTAATTAATGGATTTAAAGTGGAAATATGTAGGTGACATTTGTATTCTTGTGTTATTTATATAGGATATTGTTTTATTTCCAAGTCTCAACCTTTTTATTTATTTATTTGATATTCTTGACGGAAAGATTAAGATCCTTGCCTTTTAGGATGATCAAAGTTCTCTTGATCAACTGATTAACTGAACATGTGGGAGTGGATGTTACCAAAAATTAGTTTTCAATTACATAATCTTAAATCTAAAATTTATCGAAAAAAAAAGTAGACATTTGAAGGTTCCAACTTGCTAAGTTTGTGAGTGTTGATACAGACATGCATGGGTTCAAACCCGCTTTCACCTTTGAGTTGTTGATCTCATTGAATACAAGCTTACCCCATAGCAAAACCATACATGGGTATATTTATAGAGCAGATTTTTTTGTTTTTTATTTTATTTTATAACAAGGATATCGGGACCCATAGACCCGACTAGTAGGGGTGAGGAAATTGTCTCTTGGATCATCACATCTCCCCCAAATCCCCCCGGGTACATGCGATACCCCACCAACCACACATACCAGGTAAGACGGGATAAATCCTTGTGGATTGCCAACAAGGGGTAGAGCAGAATTTTGAGCCGCCAAGAAACAATAAGTCATGGAATGAGGACAACAGATGTGAGGATGTTGAGATAGAACTTAGATGAAGGAGTGTTTGTTGAGATGGTTTGGGAATTGAGAACATATGACAAAGACCAGGGATAGCTCAGCCGCTCAAGTGAGCATGAGCACTTTGTTGTTAGTCGAATGTTCTAAAATGCAACAGGGAGGTGGAAAAAGGTGGATTGAGGTAGGAAGAAAAGATCTAGAGTCAAATGACTTGATAAAAGATAAGAGTTGAGAGGCAAAAAATATGGTTCAAGGTTAGTTCTTGACTTCCTTGGTTTCAAATGGAACTAGTTCTGTGCTTTGGTTGTCGGACAAAGAGAAAGGCCTTTTCTGAATTTTGTTTTTTTGCTCCTTTGAAAACCTGTTTCAAAAAAGAAATAGTTGAACTAGTTTTAGGGCCAAAAATCTTATATGTGAGTTTCGAAATTTGCACCTCACAAAGTTGCCAAACGATATCTATATGCTCAGACTAAAATTGACCTTGACTTGCCCCGATTTTTGGATTCTCAAACATGCCCTTAGATTTTGAATGTATAGCCCAAGTATAATTCCGCACTTTTGAAGGAAAATGCGAGACAATTGGTAACATCGTTATGTCAATCTTGCATTGTTGTTTTTTTGTGTGCACGGTATTCAAAGAGTTTAGGGGGGTCTTTTTTTTTAAGATTTTGTTGTAAGATGGGACCATATTTGTAGCATTGCATCCGCTTAATTGCGCCTTTCTTGTATTGTTTCTTTGCATTGGTCATCTCGACCGTCTTAATGAAATGATATTTTTATCTATCCAAAAAAAAACTTGGCCCATTATAGTTCCTTTTGGACTTGTTCTTTCCAGTCCCATTTATCTTGCAAGCATTTTTCTATTCTATTTGGCACATGTTTGTTGTACATTTACTGATTTTGTATACTTCATGAACTCCGGAGTACTTATCCATTAGCCCTTTGGTGTTTCCAAATTCCAACTTCCATCACGATAGCATTACAAATGATGAATGAATTGTTTGAAAATAACGAGGTTGAGTATGTGGAAAGCTAATTATCTGTCAAAAGGAGGAAAAGTTACTTTGATCAAAAGTACCTTAACGAGTATCCCGGTATACTTTCTTTCGTTATTCACGCTTCCGAGATCAGTTGAAATTAGATTGGAACGGCTTATGAGGAATTTTTTGTGGAATGATATGAATGGTAAGAGAAAATATCATTTGGTTAGATGGAATGTGATTTGCATGTCCAAAAAGAATGGGGGCCTGGGCATTAGGGGGCTAAGATTAGCTAATAGAGCGCTTCTAGGAAAGTGGCTTTGGAGGTTCAGCGAAGAGAGAGGAAGTCTTTGGAGAAAGGTCGTTATGGCCAAGTATGGGGAAAGGAGATTAGGGTGGTATAGCGGTGAGGCTAGAGATTCGTATGGGTGTAGTATCTGGAGAGGGGTTCTTAAAGTGAGCGAGGATTTCGAGAGAGGGATTAGGTTTAGAGCAGGTTTGGGGGACAGAATTAGATTTTGGGAAGACAATTGGTGTGGTACTTCGACTCTGGCTACTCAATTTCCATCATTGTATGCTTGTTCTCTAAAGAAGAATTGCTGTATTCAGCAATGTTTGGTTAGCAACGTCTCTAGTGCTACTTGGGATCTGGGATTCAGGAGAAATTTTAATGATTGGGAGCTAACTGAGGCGATATCTTTCCTTGATCTCCTGCATACGTTTCAGCTTAACGAAAGCGAACAGGATTCATGGGAATGGACAAGGGCTAAGGACTCGAGATTCTCTGTCAGGTCTTTCTACAAGGCGCTCGATCCTTCTGTTGAGCGACCCATGTCGGGATCCATTATTTGGTCCAGGTCAGTTCCGTCTAAAATCTCCTTTTTCATTTGGTTGGCTTCCCTGGGTAGGATTCTAACGTTGGATAATTTAATTGCCCGTGGTTGGATTACTCCTAATTGTTGTCCTCTTTGTTTAAGGGATGGGGAGTCCGTGGACCATATTTTAATTTACTGTTCATTCTCTTATAATATGTGGTCTACTTTCCTTGGGTTGTTTTGCATCAATTGGGTCTTTCCTTGCAAGTTTTCATCGTTATTAGAAGGGTGGACCAGTAATGTCTTCCATACCAGAAAACGGATACTGTGGAACGAGAGAAATAACAGGGTGTTCAATAGCAAGATTAGTAGTTTTCATGCTTGTTTCTTGGAGATCTTGGGCTTTCTATACCTTTGGTCAAAGCAGCACACTGAGTTCGTTGGGACTACCTTCGATGACTTTGTTTTCCGATGGAACTCGTTATGTAATCACTAATGCTGTTATTTTGTTTTTTCTTCTTCTCGTTATTATTTGTGAGGCCTCCTCGGCCTCCTTGTACTTTTCCCTCTCTTCAATATATTATACTTTTCAAAAAAAAAATAACGAGTGTAACACATGGGCTACGTCTTTTTTACTTCCACCGGAACTTTGTTTTCTTGTTCTGGTTTCAACATCATGCGAAATAAAGATTCAGTCACAATTATGAGAAATAGGGTGCGAGGGGGTACCCTGTTCAAGGCCCCTAGAAGGTTTTGGACACACCACTTGGAGACCCATTAAGGAAAATGGAGAAAGAAAAGGTGGGCACACATTTTTTTTTATTGATCAAATTACTTCGTCACTGAGTCCATAGAATTCGTAATTTTAACAGGATATGGCCGTATTCATCTTTATTGCCATCCACCCATGCTTTCCTTTTTTCTTATATAGTACATATTTGTGGGCAAATAGCAGTGTTCTTTCCTCAATGTATAAGAGGTACAAAATCATCTGAAGAGGAAATAATGAGTTCATGGGGTAATGGTCTTAATCTATTAGCTAATAGCTTTGACGTTATTATTATTATGTAGTTTAAATCATATACTGTATTTGAAGAACTGACATTCTGTCATGTCTAGAATCTTCTTCAGTCTTGTGTGCATCCTCATAAGATTCGAATTTGCAGATGTTTTCATTTTTATCTCCATTTTCCTCTTTCAATGCAACATTCAAATAAATCATCTACAAAACCAAAATCTTCAAGATGGTCTGATGTAAAAAAATGCATAATCTCAAATGAAAGTCTCCTCAATTCACTCAACCCTCCTCATTTAACCAAAGTTCACAAGATGTTTGTCTCCACGACGAATTTTCCCAAAATAGACACTCCCTACTACTTTCAAATTTGTTTCTTCCCTGTGAGAAGATTTGCATTCTGGTTTTTTATCTTGAATTTGCTTTAATTTTCTTGTATCAACTTTGTTATTTTTATCCACAATAGTCAAGAATGATTTACATTCCATTTTTGCAGAGCTTCAAGGATCGATAAGAATGCATTTAAACATCATACTGCCGAGCTTTTCAATTTCTGCCTTGCACAATGTCTCTCTAACTCAATAACTCCAAGAATTAAAATGGGTTCTTTCTACCATTGTGCTAGATGTCTAAGCCCAGGGTTTCTAAATTTTGCATTTTCACCTGAGAGGAAAGCGAGAGGAAGACCCAAAAGAAGTTGGATGGAGAAAATTAGAACAGATATATTATAAACTCACTTTCGATACAAAAGACTTGGTTTCTTGACTAAGTGGAGCGGAGGAACAGGGTTTGTATAGCCAACACCAAATCTTTGTGATAATGCTTTGTTGTTATGTTTGTGTGTGTGTATGTGTTGGGGGAGAGAGAGAGAGAGAGAGAGAGAGAGAGAGAGAATCAATCAACATTTGCAAATGTGCTGTGTTCTTTGACACATGTCTCAAGGATCAACAGTAAAATTAAGGGATTTTTTTCTTCTAGTTCGGTAAAAATAATGTATATCAATAAAATTAAGGTTGAGTAAATAGCATTGAAATCTCCCTGCAGATCCATGGGAAGCTTGCTAATCAATTCAAAGATGTATTGCTTCTCGATCAAACATGACTTTCAACTTTAATTTTGGTCCAGCTTTGTCTTTTGAAATATTTATCAAAAATTCAAGAGGGCCAACTATCTGATTTAGTGCTTTATTTTTATCAAAATCGTTACAACTTGTAACTTTTTACATTATAATTATAACTTATTCTTACACTTGAATTATAAAGTGAACCAAAAACAAATTATTTCTTCCTACCCAATGAAACCCAGGTTTTCTTCTGGGTAGAGAACCACGAACTTGATTTCATCGAAAAGAACAAACTCTAGATTTGCTTGAGCTTTTTAATTTAGGCTTTGCATGATTGCAGGAAAATCGTTTTCACGAAATACAAATTCTATGAATTCCACTGTTTGGTGTAGGAAAATATGTGAGAGTTGGCTTTCAGCATAGTTTTAAAGAATAATGATGAATTTACACGGCTAATGTGGTAAGGGCACAGAACCGCAGATCTTTTTCATGTGTATCCCAAAGAAAAAGATTTATCATTCTGTGCTCTTGCCATGTCAGCTGCGTACTAACCATGAATCCAAAATGGAACCTACTAACCTAGTCAGCATGGCAAATCATAAGTCAACTTGGAATTTAATTGAGCATCTAACCAAGTCATCTTTGATATTATTAAATTTCTTTGAACAAAAAAAAAAAAACATTTTAATTATTGTAAAATGTTAAAAACCAAATTTTAAATATTTAAAATTTAATATGTTTGATGCACAAATTATCAACTTGACTCAATGGACATCGAAGTTGAGTTTTCAGGTTTTTAGTGCATTAGTAGTTTCGATTTTCCCACGATGGGATGGAAAATCTTTACCAACGGGAAATAGAATTACAAAGAAAATACATTATTATACCTTAAAAATCACTATTTTCAAAGGGAAAATATTTTTCCATCCATGGAGCTTCAAACCATCAAATGGTTCATACTCATGGTTTTAAAACTTTGTTTCGCATCTCATTCATGCCATATACCAAGTTGTGTCAGATGAGTTTTTTGAAACGTTTAAAAATGAGAAAAATGAATGTGGGGTTTTAAATCTCATCCGAAAAATTGACTTGTTTGTCCATCTCGTCCAAGATGCCTGGTATCGAGACAACTTAGGCGATATGTCTCGGTCTCGTCCGAGTTTTGTAACCATGTTCATACTTGCCAACCTAGAGTCACACTTGTAAATTATAATAGGATCTTCATGTAAAGACATGTCAGAAGATATATTCAGTAGAGTCAAGAAACTAAGGCCTTGTGTGGGTACACCTCTCCGCACAAGAATAGAAGCCCAATCTCTTCACGCAAGAGCAAAAAACTTCTCTGCGCAAAAACAGGTTTTTAGAATTTTTTAATATAGAGTAAAAAATCTCTCCGTACAAAAGCAAAAATCTCTCCACATAAGAACAAAAATCTATTCAAATGTTTACTAGTTCCTCGAAAGAGTAGAAGTCATCAAAAAACTTTATCCAAATGCAATGTAAACTTCTATTAGGATATTGACCTTCTAAGAATTGAGAATCAAGTCAAAGAACAACAAAAGATGCATCCCAAATAATTGGGGCCAGCTAAACAAATTCTTAGTCCGATTTATATTTCAATCAGCTTGAAAATAGAACTAATTCATAGAAATATCATACTTAATATATTAAAAATATTGTAGAATTTCATATATTATGGAAATATTATAGAATTCTTACCAAAAAAGAAAAAAAAGAAAAAAAAGAAAAAAAAATGCTTTAAAAATTTAAGAAATGATAAAACAAGACAAAGCACGCTCACAATTCTTGACACAACAATAAGAAACCATTTGAAGAAAGAAAGGTATGATCAACAGTGTTTGCACATGCCGACACAAATTGGTACCTATGTTTTAAAATTTTATGAGAATTACCATTGTTTGTCCAATGAACTACTAACTTATTATAATATACTATAATTTTTTTAAATAAAATAGAAACTATACTCTGTTGAAATAGAAATATGCCAGTTATGCACTTTTCGAACACTTGAAATAGATGAATGGCATCGACAAGTGGATTAATGGTGGCAACTTGAATGTGGAAACTAAACACGAGTATTCCACATATTCATGAAAGGTGTCGTTGCAGTCTAGGTCAGTAACATCATAATTGAGCATTAAGAAAATTTACATCCTTTTATAACTAACTTAAAAATTTGTAATTCGCAGCCATCAATTTTCCTTGCATCCTAAATGGACACCAAGGAGACATTTTCACAAACATCTGAGGTGCCCCAAATTGGCTAGTCTCTGCAGGTAGTAAGTAGATCTAGTCTGAGAATGTGTCAAACTTGGCACACTCATACTATAATCTTACCCCACAGTTCTTTGTGATTCATGTGGCCTCTGCCACCGACCCGCCCACCCACATAAGAAACTAAAAGCAATACAAAAATTTCATTTCAGGCATGGAGTGTTTCGATAACTATGGGTATAGAGTGAAAGCTTCCTTAACTCCAACAGGGTCAACATACCATAGATGTGAGTTATAGGGCAAATATGAGACTGATATTGATTCTAGTTGAGAAGGCTGAGAGGGAAATTCTTCCAAATGTGATTTGCTTTGTGTTCCTCCACAAAGTTTAGAGGGACTATATTGAGCTGTGTATGGGCCTATCAGAACATGGTATCTAAAAACCTTCATCTGCCATTTCTTGTTTACAACAACAAAGCCTTATCCTAAAAATTAGGGGTCAGCAAAATGAACCTTGTTCCTCCATTCCATTATGTCCAGAGCCACGTCTTCTGTCATTAAAAGTAAGTCCGTATCTATTTTCAATTCCAACCATGTTCTTTTGGGTTTTCTATTCCTCTTTTAGGACCAACTTGAATGTTTCTTCTAATTGGGCCTATAATCAATCAGCCTTCATTGAATATGCCCAACCATCACGGTATCAAAAGACCAAGGGTGTATGAGAACCCATACACCCGAAAAATCATTTTTCATGCCAAGTACATGGTTCCAATAAGGCACAAACAAGGAACTTATATTAAAATTGAAGTATCTTGAGACTAATAGTCTAACACGACACCCATTTGGTAGTAACCAGGTTACATTCCACAACTAACACAAGCATTCTTACCTTCTCATATTTCTAAATATGCTTCATAAGTAGGAACAAAGAACTAATCCAATCTCAGCTTCAAACAATAAAGAAGCAAATATCCCAACTAGAACACAGAACCGGGCAGAGTGATTGTACCTAGAGAACAATCAAGAATTACCATAAAAATGAAAAAGAGGATATATTCTGACCATTTAGTTCATAACACTAATCCATCATCAAGAAAAATAAATAAAATAAACTAACCCAAATAAATATCAGATTAGATTTGGAACTTCCAGGATTGTATCAGCTTTAGGTTTCAAAGCCTCAATTCATCTAAAGAAACATATATAAAAATCATAACTTTGAAGAGACATGTTCTATTACTTGTCGAAGAAAAAAAAAATGATGCCTTTTCTCTCCATCCTCCAGCTTCCATCACAAAAGCAATACTCCCCATAAATATAAGGTGTTTCTATCGAAATCTGCATCACAAAGAAGATCAATACCCAGGACCATTAACCTTGCCCACTGTCTGATTTCTAGGTACTTGAACCCATCCTTCGTCCATCGATTTTATACTTCCATTCAACCCATCGTCGACAAAATCACCAACTCGCTTCACCTTAACTTCCTTTGGTGGGATAGGATACTGCCCAGAGAAGCAAGCATAACAAAACCCCGAAGTGTCCTCCCCTTGTAATTTCTTCAAGCTCTCAATTGGCAAGAACGCGAGTGAATCACACCCAATAAACTTCCTAATCTCTTCGACACTCATCCTATTCGAAATCAATTCCTCCGAACTTGGCGTGTCCACCCCATAATAACAAGAACCGATAATTGGTGGGCTAGCAATCCTCATGTGAACCTCTTTCGCTCCTGCTTCCTTAATCAATCTTACAATCTTCGAAGACGTCGTCCCCCTCACAATTGAGTCGTCCACAACAACTACCCTTTGTCCTTCCAATACAGCTTGGACTGGTGCAAGCTTTAGCTTCACCCCAAAGTCTCTAATCTTCTGTGATGGCTCAATGAACGTTCTTCCAACATAATGTGATCTTATTAGCCCTTGTTCGAATGGGACTCCAGCCTTGGCAGCGTACCCAAGCGCAGCGACCACCCCAGAATCAGGCACAGCTATAACAACGTCGCAATCCACAGGGGCTTCAGTTGCTAATATCTCTCCAAATTCACGTCGAGATTTGTAAACCGAACGACCAAATACTATTGAATTGGGTTGCGAGAAGTAAATGTGCTCGAAGATACACGCCTTCCTTTCTTGGTGAGGCATTAAACAAAGCGATTGAATCCCATCTTTGTCGACCACCAATACTTCTCCCGGGTTCACCTCACGCTCGTAAGTTGCTTCAATTAGGTCAAGTGCACACGTCTCGGAGGCAAACACGACCGCACCATTACTCCTCCTACCCATCACCAATGGCCTAAACCCGAATGGATCACGAACCGCGACAAGCTTGTCTTCTGTTAGAAAAACCATTGAATAAGCCCCTTGAAGTTGCTCGCAAGCATTGACAATCCGTAGAAAGAAAGGTCGAGCCTTTGAAATCGCGATTAAATGAAGAACAACCTCTGTATCAGAGCTGGTATTAAAGATTGAACCATTCTCTTCTAACATAACTCTTAGGGATCTATAATTCACTAAATTCCCATTGTGGGCAACCCCAACAGACCCAAATCTATACCCTGCAACGAAGGGTTGGACATTCTTAAGCATTGAAGACCCTGCGGTTGAGTATCGAACATGCCCAATTGCTGATTCTCCGGGAAGTTGATCAAGCTTTGATTCATTGAAAACTTCAGATACAAGACCAACACCTGTGATGGATTTAAGGACGTTATTGTGAACAGTAACAATACCAGCCCCTTCTTGTCCTCTATGTTGGAGGGCATGAAGGGCAAGATAGCAGAGACGAGAGGCTTCTGGGTCTCCAAAGATACCAACAACACCACATTCTTCCCTTGGTTTATCATCAAATTGATGAGAGTTGATTAAATGATCATCTGGGTTTGTTTGAGAGGTGAAGTCTGAGGTGGAGTTGTTCTTGGAGGAGAGAAAAAATTGGGTATTTTGGTGAGGAGGAGAGAGAGATTGAGAAGATGGGTTTGTGGGTTTGGTGAAAGAAGAGGGTTTAAGGAGGGTTTTAGGAGAGACAGATAAGAACTTTTTTTGAGATGATGGGTGTGAAGAGAAAATATGGGTTTTTTCTAGAGATGATGAGAAGGAAGAGAGATGGGTAGAAGCCATTGAGTCAGTATGAGATGGAGGAGACGAAGACTTCAAAGGAGAGAAGAAGCAGAAAGAAAGAAAGAGCGCGAGAAAGAGAGGGTTTTGGACTTTGGAGCCCTTTATCTGGAGTAATGCTAGGGTGACACAGCCTGACACTGTAATTCTCACAGTTCTGACGTGTATACTAAGTCAGGTCACCCACTTAATGAGTCATCTACCACGTCATTAAGTGAAATTGTAGAAAAAAAAAATAGAATATCTTCTCCTTGTCCTCCCTGTTAAGTCTTCTCATCTTCCTCCATGCACGATCAGTTGACTCTTACTCTCTAAGTTAGATAAGTCTAGTTCAAGAAGATCCTTCTATGTGCGAAACGGTGATGGTTGCTAATTTGACAAATACTATACAAAGAGACTTGATGAGTTGAAAAGGAGGAAATTAGTTGGAGATCACACTTAAAATTAACGAGGTTGAATCCATGTCTAGTACTTGAAAATCAATCTAGTTAGATTGTTGACTTATAGTATCAAGATTGCTTCTAACTATTTTTACAAATACAACAGAAACACCTATCTAAGAATTGATCGTTTACAAAAGATTTCTATTTGTGGTTCAGAACCCACCCTACTTGTGTATCCTAGATTAAAGTTTCCTTCAACAACATCTTACAAGTTGGACTAGAGAATTAAATAGTTTTGATTCTACCTCCCAATCATCAATTTATTAAATTTTGATAATTAAATTTTGATTTATTAAAAATCAGCCCATTTCAAAACCTATAACTCATGTTTTGAAAAATGTTTGAAATATATATATATAGGGTCCCGTTCGGCACCCTAAGTTTTACCACACACTTTAACAAACGCGTTTTGTCTTACATGGGTTAGAAGTTTCAGAATGAGCTGATTTTTGGTGAGGATGATCTCTATGGTGAGGAGATCATCCTCACCAAAAATCAGCTCATTCCAAAACTTCTAACCCCATCGAAATTGATTTACAAAAAATGGACGGTCCACGATTTTTCAACGTGTAAACATGGGGCTAAACATTTCGGAATGGGCTGATTTTTGGGGAGGATGATCTTCTAATCATAGAGATCATCCTCACCAAAAATCAGCTCATTCCAAAACTTCTAACCCATGTAGGACAAAAAACGTTTGTTAAAGTGTGTGGTAAAACTTAGGGTGCTGAACATTTCCCATATATATATATATATAGGGTCCCGTTCAGCAACAAAACATTTTTCAAAACATGGGTTAGAGGTGAGGATGATCTCTACGGTGAGGAGATCATCATCACCAAAAATCAGCCTATTCCAAAACTTCTAACCCCATCAAAAATGGTTTACAAAAAATGGACGGTCCACGATTTTTCAACTTGTAAACAGGGGGCTAGAAGTTTTGGAATGGGCTGATTTTTGGTGAGGATGATCTCCTCATCATAGAGATCATCCTCACCAAAAATCAGCCCATTCCAAAACTTCTAGCCCAAGTTTACAAGCTGAAAAATCGTGGACCGTCCATTTTTTGTAAACCATTTTTGATGGGGTTATAAGTTTTGGAATGGGCTGATTTTTGGTGATGATGATCTCCTCACCGTAGAGATCATCCTCACCAAAAATCAGCCCATTCCAAAACCTCTAACCCATGTTTTGAAAAATGTGTTTACCAAAATGTTTGTCAAAATGTTTGTTGCTGAACATTTCCCATATATATATATATATATATATTTGCAAAAATCAAGTAAAACTATAGCTTTGTATTAGGGTAGAAATTAGAATAAAACTAGCCTTACTAACTTAGAAAATTTTCAAATGTCATTAAGGGTCGTTGAACTCACCTTGTGCATCCAAAATCATGATCCGATCCCACAGGGATGTAGAGGAGAAAATTTTATCAACTTAAAAAGATTATTTTTCACTGTTAAATTTTTATTTTAAATTAGGGTGTTCGATAATGTCCATTTTCAAAATTTTAGATTAAGACCAAAATCTAGAAGACTATGGTATTGGGTTGCCAATTTGATAATCCATTTGAGCTCAACGACCCTTGATAAGATATGAATTCTTACAAGTTAATAAGGGAAGTGTTTCTCTTAATAAAACATTGAATTGTAAGCATTTTAAATAAAATATGGGTCTGATTAGTGACATGAAAGCTTAAAATTGTGGATTGTCTAGTGATTTCAAGAAAAAAAAATGTTGGACTATCTAATGTGTTAAATCATTTTTTGAAATTTTTGAAATTTATTATAATTTGTTATAATTAATTAAAATATTAATTCTTTTTTCATAATTTTTTATATTTTTAATGAAATTAATAAATAGGTGATAACGAGAATTAAACACCCCTCTAGAGCAACTCCAACCACAGGCTTCAAAATGGCAACTTCTTCATTTTGAATCCCCCAAACCACTTTTGAACTCCAACCATCCATGGCCTCAAATCATTATTCACAACTTTAAAACACTATTCACTTATATATATTTAAAGGAAAGAGAGTTGTTATTGGCACCCCAACTTTTACTTATTTTACTGTCCAATTAAAATAAAGAGCATATTATTTTGCTAAATTACCTTCATTTATTTTATTTAGAAAGAATATATATATTTTTTTAATTGGTGGTTCACAAACTATATAATATAATTTAGTACAAATCTTCATCAAGCTGATTGATTCATTGGTTTGTTTTGATTTTTAAAATAATGAAGGAAAATAATTTAAGTTTAGTAAAGGATACAAATGGTATTTAAAATATATTACATGAAAAATAAGGATAAAAATGATATTTATTTATTTAAAAAAAAAAAGGATGCAATTGATATTTAAATAAAGGGTGAACAGTGATGGAACCCAAGACTTCAAAAGTCTATGGGGCTCTAAATTTAGAGCCGTGAATAGTGGTTTGGAGCCATAAGGCTTCATCTCTAAAAATCAGAGTTTTACAATCCGATTAATGATTGGAGTTGCTCTAAACTTAATCAACTAAACTAAGTAGTAGCTTCATATGGCTTAGTAGTTACTCAGTCAAAAATCATCTTCTATAAAATAATAAATATTTAATGGGTTGGGATCCATCGACTTATGTGAAGAATGACTCACGGAAAAAACACATAATCCCAACCATACAAATATGAAATCCAACGATTGAAATTTATTCTCGAAATAAGTTTCATAGTATAAATTTTGACTGTTGAATTTCATGTTTACACAATTGAGATCACGTGTTTTTCTCATGAGTCACGCAATCCCATCACATATTTAAATCATTAAAAAATTGAATATTATATAAAAAAAAATACTCAATATTAACTCAGTCAATTATGAATAACTTTATTAATATTTTTAAAATATCAAACGAGTCGTCTAGAATCTCAAACAAGTCAATGCGATGGATGATTCACAGTGACCATCTTATCCACATCCATAAAAGACAACACTTGGTTATTAAAGATTTTGGAGGTGAACATACCAATAAAATTTAATGTTGAATTCATATTCATAGGTAATTCTCAAGGTGACCAAGGAAAAAAATAATTTGTTGAAATTCGAAAAGACTACCGTGAAGTAAGATGTTGAGAAATTGAAGCTCAATTGTGTTGACATCTCAATGGAAGGATTCATAAATGGAAATTCACCTTCTCGATAGAAGCCAAAAACAAAGTTTTTGTAGTATTTTTTTTACAGATGAAAGAGGAGAAAATGATAAAAGTGAAGTTGTCTAATGGACCGAAATTGTGGACTCATGTTTCTTTATCAATTGTACCCTTATTTGACAACAAATCTTCTTAGGAAGTTGATATTGGTCAATTAGTTTACTTGATAAAGTCTTTGGATGATGATATTATGGACCTGGATTCAAATTCCATCAAAATCGAGTTATTAAACTCATAAAAGATAAGTTTACCGATAAAAAAAATGTTGATAAAACTTGTGAATGTTAATACTACATGCCGATGATCAAATTCTGTTGTTACCATTTTTCCTAATAGAAAAGGGTTTCCTAACATTCGAAACACACAACAACAAAAAAAGACCAAAATGTATTAGGTCATCAACATATACTATTTTTTGTTGGAGCTAATCCATCCAACAAGATTTTAAATTCTAATAGATGGCATGTAAAATGGATTTGATGGGCAATTAAAGGTTGTTGGATCGAACCAAGACACTCAATTACTAAGCCAATTCCATAGTTGAACTTATTGATGAAATAAACAACTCTTCAAGGTGATTCTTTGGATATTCATCTTGATGTTTATAAATACATCTTTCAGACCCTACTTTTAAGACAAAGAAATTCAGATTTCTATCATATTTTAAACTTGCAAATGTAGTCAAATTTCTTCTTCTCTATTAGGTTTAATAGAATCTTAGTGCTTAAATGAAATATATATTCGTGAAGTCAGGTCATGCCTTTGAATCTTTATATGTCTTTTAACAAAAAATGTGACTATTTAATATTATACACGTGTCAAGTGAGATGACATGTGACCTACTAAAGCAAAAAAAAAATTGTGTACCGGATTTGTTGATATTCCATTGAAATAAAAGCAAGGGTATTATCGGAATTCTATTATATTATGACAACTTAAGACTACACTACTACTACTAATATATATTACTATGACTTTTCAAGGGCACTACATCATGATTATGACAGTCTTAGTTATTGAGAAATTTGGATTGGAAATTCAAGTGGAAGGTTGTAGGTCCAAAGACTAATTCTATTTTTGACATATATATATATAGGGAAATGTTCAGCAACAAATATTTTGGCAAAACATTTTTCAAAACATGGGTTAGAGGTTTTGGAATGGGCTGATTTTTGGTGAGGATGATCTCTACGGTGAGGAGATCATCATCACCAAAAATCAGCCCATTTCAAAACTTCTAACCCCATCAAAAATAGTTTACAAAAAATGGACGGTTCACAATTTTTCAACTTGTAAACTGGGGCTAGAAGTTTTGGAATGGGCTGATTTTTGGTGAGGATGATCTTCTCACCGTAGAGATCATCCTCACCAAAAATCAGCCCATTAAACCATGTTTTGAATAATGTTTTGCCAAAATGTTTGTCAAAATGTTTGTTGCTGAACGGGACCCATATATATATATATATATATATATATATATATATTACTATGACTTTTCAAGGTCACTACATCATGATTATGACAGTCTTAGCCATTGAGAAATTTGGATTGGAAATTCAAGTGGAAGGTTGTAAGTCCAAAGACAAATTCTATTTTTGCCTTTTATCTTGAAAAGGAATCCCTAAGTAGTGTAGACCAAGAGAAATGGCTAATAAACGTACAAACCACATAGTTCCTGGATGGGCATATTCAGTGCACACAATCACACTTTGATGTCAACCTACTTGTCTTCTTGGAGTTCTAGGTCCAATAACAAAGTGCCACGTAATCCTCTTTCTCTCTCTCTAATATTTGGTTAATTTATTGAACCCACACATACTGGAGAGTTTTTATCGTATTTTTAAAAATAATGAAGAATGCACAAGGTTTTGATATGTGGCTGACGTGGGAAGGGCATATAATTGAACATCTTTTTTGTGTGTATCCTAATGAAGAAAATCTATGATTCTGTGTCCTTGCCATGTCACTCACGTATTGTGCATTCATCATTATTCATTTTTAAACGAGAGATTTACCCAACAACCCTACTATTGCCTTTTTATTATAAAAAAAACTCCCTTGGAGTTTTGACAATTCCAAAGAAATTTGTAACCAACCAAACCTCACTTTGTCAAACTTGTTACTCAATGAACCTTAAAATGATGATCCTCGTCATAAAATTCAAATGTATGAGGTTAATTTGTTATTTAACATACCTTGGAGTAGATTCTAACCCTATCAATTTTTAACATAAAAAAACATGATATGATACTACAAAGTTATAAATGAAAAAATTCTTTAAAAAAAGTTAATTTTCATTGTTGAATTTTAATTTTAAATTTGGGAATTCGGTAACTAGCCATTTTCAACACCTATGATCAAGTTAAAAAAAATTATTTTTTGAAAATTTTCTTTCAAATCTGATTTTTTGCAATGAAATCCAGAAGGATGTGTGTTGCATTGCTAATTCTATATCTACGTGGGCTAAACAATCCTTAGTAAGATTTGAAATCTTACAAAGTTAGTCATGCTAGCCTGATTCATAAAGTAAGGTTTGTTCGAGTAACAACCTTATAAAGTAAGGGACTTTTTGTAATAAAATTGTAATAGATAGGTCTACTCAATAAAACTCTCTTTTTAAATATGATTCTGACTTATGATCGCATTCTAAAGATTAATATAATATTTGATTCAGATTATATAACCATTCTTTCAAAATTAAAATAAAAAATCAACTAGAATTTGGAACTAAGTAGGACCCAATGCCATGTGCTTCTAAATCTATTTATTTTATTATATTTTCACTAAATTGACTTTTTGCCACTTATGTATAAAGTATTCCATATTACAAATATAGAAATAAGGTCAGCAGAAGAAGATTCCAAATTTTAGATTCTACCATAATTTCCAAAAATAATGTAATAAAACAAGATTATGAATTTTTAAACTCAATTTCCATAATCTCATTCTAAAAACCCAAAAGTCAATTTGATCGGTGATTCTTGGTTACTAGGCTTAAGTATTTGCATATATGTACATAGTGGTTAGAAATCACCAATCATGTTGATTCTTTACTTTGAGATGGTTTGACCGCTGTTATGACATGTGGAAAGCTTGTAGGAGTAGGACTCACCATTTTGTGGGAAAATGCCTAGAGTTATCTTTTGGGTCAACGGTCAATCAAGCAGAGTGATCATGTCCCTCAAATTGGTGAAAAACAAGTTTTTCTCTACAAAAGTAATGGGAATGTGACTTTGAGTAACTTTGTAGAATAGAATAACCTACTTGTTAATTTCTAGGGTTGTTTGGATACAAGAATACATCAAACATACATTTACTTTGTCTTTTAAGGAATAGGGGAGTCATGGATGTTACATTCAAATATGTGAATAATGTTTTATCCAACCAACATCTCTTATATTTATTATTATTATTATTGAAATTTTATTAATACACAGAAGAGTCGTGTTGAGGTGATACAGGATTTACTGCGATTCTCACAATTCTGAAGTGAACGTGCATACATGACCGTAGATGGTTTTTACTTGTATCACGAGGAAACACATTTATGGTTATATGCACATCCCACGCCAGACTTGTGAGAATCGCAATAAATACCCTGTGTCATTCTAGCATTTTCCTACAAAGAAATGTTGAAATTCGATCAATGCATTAAATGTGCTGACATGACACATGTTAATATTTGTAAAATAATAAAGGGTTTGTTAGCATGTACCCTAAGGGTACACGTTAAAGTGCATTAAATACACTTAGGAATTTGATTTTGTACCAAAAATGATCTTAAAATTAATTTAATTACTAAAAATACCCCCAAAGGCTTATTCCCAAGGTGTATTAGAATAATCATAATCTCAAACATTGCTAGTTAATCTAACTATGCTAAAGAATAGCAAGCAAGAATTATGATCCTAAAGTCTCGAGTTTCAATCTGATGGTACAATAAGGTATGCTTTAGGGCCCGTCTAGATGTAGGAGCCAAAAGTACTTAGAATATAAATATTGTTTGAAGTAGTTGGATAAATGTCATGCGTTTGCATACATGTTTTGAGAAGTATTGTCATAAGTACTTTAATAAAGTTTTGCATTTGAGAACTATTTTGAATTCTGATAAAATGACCAAAATGCCCTTATATATTCCAAATATTGTTTTTAACATTATAACTCAACTAATTATGACCTAAAAAATCATGATCCATGTTCCCCTCGAGTACATGTTCACAAATAATGGTAGCAATCCACTTTGCCACATGAAGGTTCTCACCAATTGAATGTTAACTGCGAGAGCCGTCTTATACCAACTAACGATCTCTTGATGATATTGCTGCAACTGAAGAATTTCGTCGATAAATTCATGTTTTTCCCTCTCGTTTGGTCTAAATCTTGAAATTTGAGGTCCAGTTGCAAAAATCGTAGCAAAAGCAACTCTCCGAGGAAACAAACGATCTCAATCAATGACGCCATTATTTCTGGAAAATCTCACTTGATCTCCTCTGTTAGAAATCGAATCTCCATTACAGACCTTCTCAAGTCCGAAAAGATAATTTTACCATGCGAGATTCCTCCAATTTTACCATGCCTGAGATCAATGGAGTTTTTTTGTTCAAAAACACCTAAGATCGACTTGGAGTTCTAACACAACGAAGAAGATGAGAGATGGGAAACAAAGAAGAATGAATGAATTACATAGGGCCAATTGCGTAATTTCTAAAAATGTTGAGGGGGTATACTTGTCTCAAAATTGTTATGTTGACAATATTTTTCGCTCCCCACAACAACACTTGTGAGAAGTACCTATGTTAGTGCTTCGTCTAAACAACACTTGAAGTGCTTAACTAGGGAATGAATTTTTTTTGGGAACAAACTATCCAAATAGTAGGTGAAGTGCTTTTGTTCCCTGCTAGAGCTAAAAGCATTTGGAGAAGTCAATCCAAGCAAACCTTATTGTTTGATAAATAAGTATATTTTATTTATGATGGGTGTGTCCGAACTTACGTCAGACTAGGGGGACTGGAAGAGCCAAGGCATATGGGTCTCTCTCCTAGGCATGTACAACGCCCGCACATCGCACGCACATGGTAAGTGAGGGTGTGCCCTTACGGGTGGCATCGAGGAAATACTGCTTATACTGAATTTCGAACTTACAACCTACGAACTCTCACAACTTAAATATGTTACTGATGAATATGATAATTGTTTCCATAGGTCTCTTTTAACTATTAGAGACCATAATATTGTAACATTCATTGATTCCAATCAAATCCAATTTATGGTTAGCATAGTGATAATCTAAGAATAAGGAAAAGATAACCAAATTCTTTTAGTATTTGTAAATGGCGTAAATTGAAGATAAGGTCTTAGGTGATGTTAATGGAGATGATCATCATCGGAGGGAAGATAGTGGCTCTTCAGATTCCCCCAATAAGAGGAAAGGTTCCCTCCAAGAGAAAAGAGACGAGATATCAAATTAGGGTTCCAGTCCTCTTCTTTTTTGTCATAGATTATTATTTATAGAAAAGCCATCTTGACATTAGTCATTTTTTATAGATTAATTAAGATGACTTAAATGCTCTTATGATTCATTTTTCACAATCTATAGTACTAACAAATCTATATGTTATTATTATTTTTTCTTTTTTATTAAAATTTTCTCTTGTTGCTCTTCCATTCGTATCCATCACTAACTAATTCATTTGCACGCATTCTAGATACTAAATTAATAAACTTTGTAATTTTGAAAAAAAGAAAAGAAAAAGGAATTGGCATATTTTTTTTCCATCTAAATAATGTGGACAAAGGAATATATAAGAATGTTGATCACCAAGTACCAATTGCACTCTATCACTTAAATAATCCTTTTCGCATTCTATACGTGTGATTACATCATAAAAAGTAATAAAAAAAAAAAAAAAACATTGCACTCCTTACTCTTCTTTTTCTTCCTTAAAAGTGTCAATGAAAAAAGTTTGGAACATTAAGACCAAAAAGATGACCTAATCCATTATACCTTTCATTTTTCTCAATAGCCAATTTGTCCGTAAAACCTAATTAAGATGATTAAATCACTATCAAGATCTTTGATCCACCAAGACTAAGATTGATTGGACTCCTTATTCTTCTTCTTCCTCCTAAACATGTGAATGAAAAAGGATTTTAAGATTAATATTTTTTTTAAATGTCTTAATTGATTATACCTTCTAGTATCCTCAATAGACTTTGTCTCTAAAAGCAATCTTAATGAAGATGTTTCCACCATCAATATTCTTGATTAGCCAAATCCTAATATTGATTGACACACTAAGCATAGGTGTTTGTGACTGATTGTATTAACATTCACAAAATATGAGCAGAACAGACTGACGTGGTCCAAAAGAGTTCACTAGACTACTCCCATAATGTGCAACTAGTAGGATTCAAATATAATAATTAAAAAAGGGCAGGGCTCTAATGCTCATGAGTAAACATATGATCTTGACTCTGTAAACCTAGAATCCAACGTGTTAACTCACGTTTCTTGGTGGCCAATTAAGCCATATGGGTTTTTAGTATTTTAATGAGATGGATATCATTGTAAGGAAATAAATCAATAATGTATGGAATTTTAGTTGAGGGTTTCTGAGTTTAGGAAAGCCTTTATTATAGAAGGATTAGAATCCTTTGATGAGTTGGTTTCTAATCTTGGAGAAGATTTAGGCCCTCTACTCCTATTTATAAAAGATTGGATCAGCTCTCCTATATGTGTGTGATTTTTCATTAAAACAAATTAAGAATTTTAAGAAACATACACGATTTACACGATCAAGCTGTGGTAAGGAAAATGGTAATTGAATATCACAATTCCATCAAGAAAGGTGCACGATCTAATAAAGAAAGGTCAAGGAGAAGAATGTAAGTTTAGAGATCAAAGATCACTAACAAAAGAGGATTAAATAAAAAAAAGTATGGATATCAATGGCAATCGTGACAGTTACAGTTAAGTATCCATAAATGTTGACATCATTCTTAAATATTAACTATTAATCCATGTTGATATAGAGTATGATTTGTTATTCTGCATCTTAATTTATATGCAAATCTATTTATGGATATGTAGGCACGTGAATGTTTGTATTGAAAGTAATGCTTACACAACGACTACGAGTTTTACATATCTCCATAACATATATCTCAAATAAATTTATCTCAAGGATAAATCTCAACCGTTGGATTTTGTCTTAAATAGTTGGGATCATGTTTTTTTTTTCATAATTCATTCTTCATGAGTCACCGAATCTCGACCCATTAAAAAATGGGAATAATTTTTATTTGGGAAAAATCGACAACTTGTGATCTACAAGTAATTGATCCCATGAGTTAATCTCTTGGAGTTCAAATCCACCTTCCAAACAAGTCTCTCGAAATAGGGAGTTCAATTTGGTGGAGTTTCCCATCATCTATATATGCCTTGTCATACTAAGGTGAGTAAGTTGGCAAGAGTTTTGTAAATGACAGTTTCTCTGCCACATCATTTTTTATTAAAAAATGCACTAATTAACTAAACTATACATCATACGCTGAATAAAATTAAGAGGCATGAGTTATCTTTGTTTCCCTTAAGCTTACATGCTCTCTAAGAGGGATCAATGATGGTGACATCACCTTTTCCCTTCCAAGCTCCTCATAATTTTACCATTCCCTATCCTTAAGGCCGAACACTGACCTTCAATCTTTCTCTACACTTATTCCGAAGATTGCACCCTCCATGAGTCCTTTGGATAACCTTGAGAAAGGTAATCTACATGACGAAGGTTGAACCCAAAGACGATTGGCTTGTTGTGTAGAGGTGTATTGTATTCAGCTTGTGATAGGGATTCTAGTATGTAAATTGTTGCGCATTGGATTCTCGAGTGATCGTAGCCGTCATGGCAAATGGGTGGTCTGAGAGTAAAATTTTTTGGGGGACATAATGGGAATTATCTATGTTTCTAAGGGTATTTATGTAATCAAGCCTAACTCAAAGTATAAAATTATAACTTCGACCTAGGATTTTCTCCTTGAGAAAGAAAACAAGTTTGAGTGAGAGGAGGCGGAGGAGGTATTTTCTTTTGTAATCTTTACTTGATATAGTGAAAAAGATTGACCTCCATTGAGATAGTAGCCCAGAAAAAAAGGTCAATCATGTAAATCTCTTTGTTCATGTTTGTGTTTCTTCTTTATTTTGCATTGTGTACTTGTTTTCTTGTTAATTTTCACAACATGGCTCCCATCAATGTGTAAAAAAATGGCAACGCATACTACGTAGATTTCCATGCTTTATTTATGAATTGGAATTCTAACCCATGCACTCCACGATGCATTCACCATCTATCAGATTTTGATATTTTTTTGAGTTTTGTTTTGAAATGTAATGATTTGGAAAATTTCAAATTATGTAATTTTGCATTTATTTTTGTTTTTGAGAGATACCCTAGATGCGATTAGGGTTTTGAAGGTACAATAATTTTTTGGATACTCAAAACTACGATTTCAAGGAGATCCAGGCCCATTTCTACTCACGCAATTAAGCGATCTAAAACCCCCATCGCATCCTCAAGGATGCCCATATGATTTTGACAACAAGAAGTGACAACTATAGCGCCTTCGATTTGAATGAAACTAGTGATCAATGAGGAAAAGAATTAGATGCTTAATCTAAAAAATCTAGCCTTGATCCCAAGTTCTCAAATTAGGACGAACAACTATTGAAATAATTGCAAAAAAACCTCTATATCTTCAGAATTTATGCATCCAATAAACCTAGAATTGTGAAAAGATAAAGTAGGAAAATCTATATTATTGAAAAATTATTTGATTTACAAAAATTGGTGTGTCATAATTAAAAGTTAGTCAAACAATCTAAAGTACAACACCAACCTCAACTTCATAGGAGCTATCAGGATCTAAAGTATTCAAGATCCCACTTGTTAGGGATTTTGACATGACCTATCAAGTAGCACCCTCTAAGAGCATCTACAATTGAAGTGTTAATATCATACGATAGAATCTAACCAGTGAATTCCACTCCAATGGACACATTAAAAATGGGTTAAATGTGTCAGATGCTAAATGTTTGTTATCTGTGGTTTGCAGTTTGGTTAGTCATATCAATTTGTTAAAACCCACTATTTCATTGTAAGGGACATATTTTTTTAATCAGCGATTGCTTCAATTTTTTTAATAATTTAAATTTAAATAACATATTAATGATTGTAAATTTGACCGTTTTGTTCTCATACAATTTGCACTATAAATTCTTCTAAAAGTTCTCAAAATTTTTTACATTATCAAAATTTCCTCAAATTCTTCTTTTATTTGATTTCACTATTCCTCATTCTCCCAGTATGGATCATCCACCTCCATTCTTCAATCAATACAACCACTCCCAAGTATGGTCACAATTTGATTCTCAGTATATGTTCAATCCACCTCAATTTTTTCTGATCAATCACAATTTTTATCTCATCAACCTTCTCAGACTAATAATACACAATCTCCCATTACCCCAAAAAAGAAAAAAAAGTTGAATACAATAGAATGAAATGAATCCAAATTGAAGTAAAGAGGAACACAAAACATTGTGTAGAGCTCGGTTGCATATCTCAAAAGATGCAGTCACAGATACCCATCAATAAAGAGAAAAATTATGGGATCGAATCTGTGATGAGTTTGATAATATTTTATTATACGACAAAGAGAATAAACTCAGATTTGATGAATCGGTGGTTGTACATCCAATTCCACCTCAATAAGTATTCTAGATACGTTCACACAAGTAAGAGATATCCATCAAGTGGATACAATGTTAAAGATTCAATAAGTTAGTTAGTTGATATATTTTTCTCATATGATTATTTAAATTGAGATTAATTTTAATTATTATTTGGTATTTGTGGATAGGGCAATAAAATAATTATATTATGAAAAAGAGTTGCACCATTTTAAGTGGGATGGTTGTTGGTTATTACTCAAAGACAACCAAAAATGGTTTATTTACCAAATAGCATGAACAAAAAAAAGATTGCACAAAGAAAGAGAGGAAGTATCAATGTGGATGTTGATTAAATTAGAGATTCATCGAATCCTTCTACTCCGACAACAACACTGGGTTTGGTTATAGGATCTGTTAGCCTTGACGCTAAAGATTCACCATTCAGTCATAGATCTCATGAGTTATCACGACCCCCTAGAAGAAAAACAATAATGACCATGCATTAAAAAAAGAATGTAAATGCTGTAAACTTGTTCGTTGAAAAATTTAGAAACTTGAGAAAGGACTAAAAATAAATTGCTGAAAAATAAATTATTAGGACACTTGAAAAAGATCAACTTATAATTTAAGCAAATAAGAACAAGAACAACTAATGTTATAGGCTAAATGCGAATGAGAACAAATCAAGATTACGGTTAAACATGAGTAAGAGCGAATGAGGTGGGAAAAATATATCATGATAACTGATATAAATTTGATTACCACCAAAAAAGGAAAACTTGGGTAATTACACTATAAGAGGCAATTTTGAGTTGAATACGAGGGGATTTTGTAAATGGATCAAGTAGTAGTAAAGTTTCAATTAATATATGTAATACGTAGTGATTTTAATTCCATAAATGTATTAGGTACTACTTTATTTTAATATATGTAATAGATAATGTTTTAATTCAATACATGGAATTTGAATTTAAATTAATAGGTCTTAATTACTTAAATGAAATTATATTCTTTGAGAACAACAACACACAATTGAAAAATCACAAAAAATAACATAAATTCGAAATACCAAATAAGTCTCTAAATAGAATAACATTTTAAACAATTTGATCATCGAATTGATTTCACAAATGTTCAACGAAATCATACCTCAACAACATATTTGATCATCTATTACAAATCCTATTAAGGCGAGATGTTATGTGTACTATCAAAAGTATTGGATTTCAACATATTCTTGAGGGAAGCTAATCTCCTCTAGTGGAGGTGTCCATCTGTAGACACCCCATTTTTGCATCCGCTTGATTAATCAACTCGTCAACCCGATCGCAATGATTCCCAATGATGGATGTGTATTCCATTGTTTTATTTTGTTACCAGATGTGTTTCAAAAATCTGGATGAGGTATCTCAAACTGACAAAACCTTAGAAACCACACTACGCTAGGAAAATACGACTCCAGAAACATAAAAATCATCATCTTGCAGACCCAAAAAGAAGCTTCACGATAAAAAACACTAAAAATTGACCAAATTATCAAAATACCCCTAACATCAAAACAACCCTAGAGCCTATGTTACGATTAGGAAAACCCTTTCGAGCACATAAAACAACAAATCGAAATCAAATAAATCATGTCGTCAATTTTAACAGAATTTGATAAAATTACGAAAATGCCCCTCATTAGGTTCATAACCATTTCACACAAAAAATTTCATAAATGACACAAACTAATATTTCCATTGAATTCCTTACGAAAAATCGATTCTAAAACATCCTAGAACATTAAAAATCGACTTGAAACATGAAAAGCTCTCTCCGGGGGCAAAACGATAATTTCACAATTTTCATAATTAAAAATTTTGAAATTAATAAATAAAACATTAAATAATTAAAGTGAAATATTAATGAAATTAATTTAAAATTTTGAACTAAAAAAAATTGATCAATCGGGTTCTCATGAAAATTGTTGAGGGTTCGTGAGATATTTCTTTAAGGACCCCTCCATTTGGGGGTCCAAAGAATTAAAGATATAATAGAGGGGGGTTCTCCAAATATTAAAGCCAATCAAGCAAGACTGAAGTCAAGGTATTAAAGTCAATCAAGCAAGACTGAAGTCAAAATTAAAGTCAATTAAGCAAGACTGAAGTCAAGCTATTAAAAGTCAATCAATTAAGACTAAAGTCAAAATATTAAAAGTTAATCAAATAAGATCAAAAGTCAAAATCATAATAGAATTCTAATTAAATAATAACTTTATCTAATAGAGTTCTAACTAAAAAACAATTCAACCTAAAACAATTCTAATTAAAACGCAATTCTACCTAAAATTTTTTTAATTAAAACACAATTCTACCTAAAATAATTCTAACTAAAACACAACTCTAATTAAAAGAACTCTAATTAAATACTAACTCTATCCAAATCAACCCCTAAAAAATTCTATAAATAGAGGTTCCCACACCCTATTTTCGTATCAAAGAAAAAACCCTAGAAAAAGTAGGTGAAGAAGCCTTCACAACCTCCCCAAAACCCTAATTTTGGAGTCCCAACTCCTTCCCTAACACCCCTACTTCGATTTTAGCCTAAAAAACACATAGAAACCTTTCAAAAACACCCTAAAAATTCACAACAAATTCAAAACATCCAGATCCAAGAAGGAGATACCTTGCTTCGAAGATCAGAAATCAGATCCGGAGACAGAACGAAGCAAGGAGTACAGTACAAATAACTGTTTTCACTAGATCTGAGGGAATAATACTTTTGCAAATCGAAGGTAAGATTTTTTCATTATTTTTTAAAATCTAGATTTTGTCATTAGCGATGTAGTTATATTTGGAATAAGTAGAGACCGGCATTGGCCGGGCGGGGTTGATGCCTAACACCTTCCAACCCTGTAACATGATCCCCGGATTCAGATTTTCTATAGTAGATTAGTTTTTTTTTATCCATTTTAGAGTCAGTTTGGTTCCTAGACCATAATAACTAGGTGGCGACTCCCAAACCTCAAGGATCAAAAGCGGATTCGCATACCTCGCGAATCGAGGGCGCTTTCAGTGGCGACTCTGCTGGGGACATTGAGGATCAGACTTGAAAAGCCTCAAGTATGGGAAACATTGCCAGTAGAATCTAGTTTTTTTTAATTATTTTATTTTATTTTTAATTATTTGTTTAGTTGTTTATTTTATTTTATTTTATTTCTTTTTTGTTCAATTATTGAGCATTGGTTTGGATGTTGAATATTTTGTTTTGACACTTTTTATGGATCATCAAGGGTTATTTGGAATGACCTTAAAATCATGCAGGATTTCAGGAAGATAATGGTCTAAAATAATGGGTGTTGATTCATTTTTTATTTGGATTATTATTATTATTATTATTATTTTGGTATTATCCTTTATTAATACCCTTTGATTCAATTTTTGATATTTCGGATTTGGCATAATTTTTCTTTTTGATTCAATCTAGGGTCATTTTGGGATGACCCTAAATAATGAAAGATTCAAATTGACATAAATTGAGGATGGAATGATGGTGGTTGAAATTTGAGTTATGGATTTTTTTCTCTTTTTAAAAAAAAAATTAAAAATTTTTAGCACGTTACTAAGCATAGACGACGAGTTGCGAAAATAAATTATTTGTGAGTGATGTGGTAAGAAATAAAAAATTTGCCTTTTTTAATATTGTTCATGATGAGGAAAGGATTTCAAGAAAAAAAAATCAAAAAAAAAAAAATCAGAAAAAAAAATATTTTTACTTGTGGTGTGCCTTTAGCAGAAAGCAGCGTTTGCTGTTTTTTATCTTCTTCCCCATGTGTTTAAAAACGGAAAACAGCAAAGAAACGCAGCAGAGAGAGATGTTTCTCTCTCTCTCTCTCTCTCTCTTCCTCTTTCTTGTAAATTTGAAATCTTTTTAAAGATTCATTGTGCACAAGAAGTCAAGGATTGATCGACCGAAATGAATGTATTTATCAAAGCAAAATCTGAATCGAACTAGAGGTTCTTGGGTTAGAAATTTTGAAACCAAAGTGGGTTACTATGAGTAGATGGGATGATGAATCTATCACTTACGAACAGATTCAGCATGCTTGCTTCGATGCTTTTGTTTCGTTCCAGATCGGTAAGAGGTTGACGAATGGGAACCATTAGGGTCTGGATAGAATGAGATTTAGTTTTTTTTTCTTGGTTCTTGAGTTTGGAAGAACTGAATGATGGTTTCTTGTAAGCAAGGTTTCTTATGTTCTCTGTTTTGCAGGGTTGAATGAATCAGTAATTTTTGATTTCCAGGTTTCGGTGTCTTAAATGTGGAAATTCAAGAGATGGGTTCACTGAGTTGAGCTTTAAATATAAAAAAAAACGAAACTAGGGAGTTGAATTTTAGGTTGCTGGCAGCAACATTAAAAAAAAAAAGAGCTTGTTTTTTTTTGCTGTGAGTTGTGGCAACAGCATATATAAAATAAAGAAAAGGTGAGGAATGTGTTGCTAGCAGCAACACATATATTAAAAAAAAAAACAAGGATGTGTGCTGTTAGCACCAACAACACTAAAGTTTTTTTTGGTTTTTGTTCTTTAGTTGAAACCCTCCTTATGAGCCATGCTATCATGACTCACTTAGTAAGATATTAAATCTCACTAGGAGTCATTGGGTCTATTTGAAGCATTAAATTAGAAATAGGATGCCGCAATTTTTTAGATTCCCTAGAAAAAATTCTGATTTAAAAACAAAAAAATTGATCTTAATATTCGATGTTGAAATTGGATGGCTATGATCTCCTAATTTGAAAATTGAAATCCAACGGTGAAAATTGATCATTTTTCAAATTTCTTAAAATTTTATGCTTTATAATTGTATATATTTTGTCATAGAATTTTGATTCTAAATTTGGGATTTCGATAGAATTTTTTTTTAGCCACCCATTTAAAAAAAAAAAAAAAAACCTTAAATATGTGAATTTTAATCTAAACTTTTCCATTAAATCTAGAAGATTGTGACATTGGATTTGCGACATGATGGTCCACGTGAACTCAATAACCTTTAGTAAAGTTTTAAATCTTACTTAGTGGTTAGGACATCCCAAGTTCTTATTCACAAGATTGGTTGAGTAGCAAACTAATATGGCAAGGGAATTTTTGTGCTAAAAATGCTACAAGTCTACTCGATAAAAAAAATATATAAAAAAATTAAAAAAGAAAAAATTGTTGGTGTTTCTTGTGCTCATTGATGATTGATTTTCTTTTTAGTGCGGTCCTGATTGATTGATCATCTTACTCTCTTTTGCACTACCTTGATTGATTGCCTGTCTAATACGACATGATCTTGATTGATATACATTTTGATGTGCATGCTTTAATCTTGAACTTGATGCTTTGGATATTTATGTTATATGATCACATTTTCTAATATCCATATTTTGGTGGTTTGATCTGGCCCATGGGCCCATGTGTTTGAAAAAGTCTCGGGCACACCCTATCCTGTTTTGCACACACCACATGCACGTTTGCTGTTTTGCACACTTACACGTCCCATATAGCGAACGTGGCACTAGTGCGTGGCCCGGTCTCTTAGGAGATGCGACGTCATTCATGAAAACCACAACTCCAGTCACATACCTTAGGGTATATCAAACTGGGGGCATCAATACCGTCTGATCAGGTGATTCTGAGAAGTATATTGATGCACCCAGGCTGGAGCGACCTGAGCCTTTGACCTATTGTAAGCCACATAGTCACATGTCCCGATTGCTAACGTAGTACTAGTACGTGGTCGGTCCTCTCGTGGGATGCCAAACCATTTATGAAAACTACAACTCTTGACTCGTACCCGTAGGTATAAAAGATAATCTAAGTATATCAATTGCACTTCTTGGTCAAAACCGGTGCCTAAGTAAGATCTTGCCCCGCTGTACCCTACTGTACGAGGGGGATAGACTACGTCTATTCTAGACGAGAGGTATTTAAGTGAGCCCTTGCTCAGCATTGTGCGCCACCTCTCAACTGGAGATCGAACTGGTTATTTTTGACTTCAGAGAAGTGAGTTGAGGTTTTAAATTATCACCTATACGGTATATCAAACCAAGTCACCACGTATCGAAAGGTATATAAGTGTGCTTGGGTAAGGGTGGCCAGATAAAAATGCATTGCACGTAGTAAACTTAGAGTCTAGAAACCTTCCCCGTAGGTCACGAATCGAACTTATCGTGGGTGTTCCCGGGTTGTTTATTGAATGAAACTTGTTGATTGATGAATGTATGTGAGTGATGTGAATGGTGAGATCAGAGTTAATGATTGTCCTCAAGGATAAAAAATGTTGCTTTTGAAAATTAAAATGGGTGCACCGACCCAATAAAGAATCCATTTTTTGCAATAATTTATAATGACCCAGTCCATCTCGATCCAATAATCATGATGGGTCGGGCCATTTAGATCAAAATGGAAATCAAATTCTTTTCTAAATTCGGGTTTCAACCCATTTTCAAAGAAAAGAAATGGTTTACAAAGCAAAAATATTTTCCAAGAAAAGTATTTCCAGAAAATGTTTTCCAGAAGAATAAGATTTTCCAAAAAGAAACGCTTAAAAAAAAAGTTTTCTAAAAGAAAATGTTTTCTAAGAAAGAAAGGAAGAAAAATATTTTTCAAAAAAAAAAAATGATTTACAAAAGATCTATTTTGCATGAAAAATTATTGAAATATGTTTGTTGGAAGTTGTTATTCAATAAAAATATTATTTTCAAGAGTGCAATAAAATTATTTTCCTTCTGAATAATCATTGAATGGATGAATTGTTTAATGGATTGGTGCACAAAATTCAATAAAATCTCAGGGTTCATTTAAAATGTTATCAAGGGGGTGTCACTGAAATTGGTTAAATTCACCTTCAAAGAGGTTTTAAGGGTTATCATTATATCTAAGCTCAAATCGTCCATCGTCTAGCTAGGATTGTAAATCCGGTCAGTTAGAGTAAACGTCAATATCAAGTCAACAGTCAGAAATGACCTCAAAATTTCTCAACATTGTCCAATTGTTCTTTGAAGATTATAGTGCTTCAATCCTACTGGTTGTAAGCAATATCTCAGTCATCAGTCCTAATCAAACTCGTGTGGGTACTTGTCTTGAATTTTCGTGAGTCATTTAGATTAGCTCGAGTCCTTTTTTCCAGTAAGGTCATGTCTTCCTTAGATTGAGTTTACTCTTTCCTATTGAGTGAAGTTAGTTCGTCGAGTCTATAGAGGTGTCTGTCGCCCTTTCTGAATTTGATTGGGTAAAGAAAATTTTTGAATACCCTGAGCGCATTAACAAATTAACTAATAATCTAGCTTCAAGGATATATTTTTTCTCCTGAACAAGAAGATGAAAGTCAGGCTCAAGAAGGCAAAGGTCATTGACTGTGGAACATAAATTAAATCCTAAAGAGATTCAAATAGAAATCATCATATCCCTAGAGGAACACAAGAGGATAATGAATTTTCTCAGAAATTTTAAAAGACTTGTTCGCTTGGGCCTATGAGGATATGTTAGGTGCAAGTTTGGGTGTTGTTTGACACAGATTATATATTGACTTGATAAAAGGAGATCAAGGAAGATGTTATAAAATGTATTAGTGCTAGGATTCTCAATATGGTAGAGCTCCCAGAATATATTACATTCTCAGACTAATGAAATAGTTGAAGTGGTATTGATATTTGATAATGGGTTGTACATCAAAGCTTAAGTTGTTACTCTATATTTAAAGTTCAAGATCCAGCATCACAAATCATCTCCTTACGTTCTCAGACTAATGAAAAGGTTGAAGCAGCTAGTAAAAAATCTTAAAACAATCATCAAGACAATGCGTCAATCACACCAGGATTAGTTAGAAAAGTTACCATTCACACTAGGGGAACATCATACTTCAATGCAATTTTCTACTAGAGTTATTCCCTATTTTCTAGTGTATGGCATGGAAGCAGTCTTGCTAGTTGAAATGGAAATTCCGTCTCTCAGGGTCTTATTGGAAAGTCAGTTGTCAGAAGCAGACTAGGTTCGTCATTGGGTATGAAGAGCTAAACTTGATTGAAAAAAAATAACTTAGAGTTCTGTACCACATGCAAACTCATTAAAGAAGAGTCATTCTCATGTTTGATAAGAAGGTTATGGCTCATTACTTACAAGTCGGGGATTTGGTATTCAAAAAGAATAGTGCACATATCTTTGAACCCAGAGGGAAGTTCAAATCAAATTGGGGAGGTCCGTTCATCATCAAAGAAATATTACCAGGAAAAGCTGTCAGACTTCAAGATCATGATGGAATCGAATTACCAGAACCAACCAACCTTGACCAAATCAAATGGTACTACATTTAAGGAGGCCATCTTTGGCCAAATCAATCCTTATATTACCGAGTTACCCAGTTCAACATATCATTTCTCAACCCCTTTGCTGCCTTTTCAAAAATAAAAATTATGCCTTTTTCTTTCTCAGCCCGATCACCTAACCTAGGGGAGGGAAAATCTGAACTACGTTTTGGTTTGATCCCAAAATGTTGGGGTACGTAGGCAACCTGAGAAGTTACTTCAGGCCCGACCATATCAAAATAAAAAAAATAGATTCCTCAACAAAAAAAAAATCTAAAAAGAGAAATATTCAAAAGAAAAAGAAATATCGTCAAAATGGGGAAGAAAAATTCAAGATGAAATGCCACACAAAGGGCATTTGGGTTTTTGAGCCTCAAAATTCCTTTCTTTTTATACCTAGTCCTAAGCTTACCTACTAAAGTCCTTCTGAGTACCGTACGAAAAGTCAAGGAAGATAATAAATCATGATCAGACAGTAACTCTAGAAGTTCAGAGGAGAAGAAAAAAGATAAAAAAATGATAAAGCCTGCTAAGTTGAAAACCTGAAAAAGGCGATTTAGGCAAAAATTAAGGCAAGCTCGCAAGGTTGAAAATCTGAAAGGACAACTTTGACAATAATCAGAGCCAAGAAAAAAAAGAAAAAGCTCGCTAGATCGAAAACCTGAAAAGACGATCTAGGCAAAAGCTAGAACAAGCTCGATAGATTGAAAACCTGAAAAGACGATCTAGGCAAAAATTAGAGCAATAAAGAAAAACAGAAGAAAATCCTAAGCTGAGAGTAGTCCAAGCTAAAACATCAGAAGTCCGAATAATCCAGTTCAATACTTAGCTTAAACCAGGCATAGACTCAGAAACCACAAGTATCTTATCTACGATCGATCTGAAAATGTTTACTTCCCCAAGTGAACCAAGGGAGATAAGGGTGGATCCTATGATAAGTCTCAAAAGGAAATATTTTGTTATCTTGAGCCTGACTCAAAATCTTTAATAAAATCAATTAAAAATTGGATCTTTATTGCGCTTGTGGTAATCAAATATTTCAAACCTTCATACAAGGGGCATTTTTTTTCTTCTTTAATGTAACTTTTCCCCCTTAGACTAGGGGCATTTTTTTTTAATTTTTGCATAATGTGTTCAATTATCTTCAATGCCACGTACATTGTCAAACTAGGGGCATTTTGTCTTTGAGCAATGTTAATCCTAAAAAAAATAATAGGAACCCCAAACTTAAGGTTACCCTCTTGATAACAGTTTTTCGAAAAACTTTTGAGGTCCAAAAGAAATAAAAAACTTAGGTTTTAAATTCATAAAACTTTTTGGATAAAACCTTGAGGTTCAAACAAAAGCACTTTGGATCTCACATTTGACTCCGCCCAGAGATTAACTAATAATTCGCTTACCTAGAGTAGGAGATATGGCATTCTTTCGTTCCCAGATTCCTTTCTAGATCCAATCATTCTTAGATTCGATCATTTCTCTTCCAGATTCATTATCTTTCGGATTTATTCATTCTCCGATTCATTCCAATCAGTCTTGTCCAAATTTATTCATTCTTTTCCAAAATTCCTTCATTCCTCTGTCAGTTTTGCTCAGTTACCGCCAAGGGTTATCTTGGATTTTGCTCAGTTTCCGCCAAGGGTTATCTTGGATTTTGCTCAGTTATCTTCGATTTTGCTCAGTTGCCGCCAAGGGTTATCTTGGATTTTGCTCAGTTGCCGCTAAAGGTATATCTTGGGTTTTGCTCAGTTACCGTCGAGGGTTTTCTAGAAATTATGCTCAGTTTATACTCAATTTATGCTCAGATTATCCTCAAGTTATACTCAAATTATACTAAGATTTTACTCAGTTTCACACAATGCACACACTTACATTTGCACTTTTTAGTGAGGGAGAATTCTTTAAAATTCAAGGATCTGACACTGTAAGTGAGAGTTTGCGCTCAAGGACCTGACAACCTTTTAGTTCGGGGAGAGCTTTACCCTGAAGGATCCGAACACCCTGACGAATTGCTAAATCAAACTGCAAAATGAACTGTCACTAGTTTTGGCATTCAGATATCGCACTATCTACCAAAATAGATTTGCTATCTAGTTTGCTTCAACCCTCTGCCAAAGAGGGGCATCTGTAGACACCCCATTTTTGCATCCGCTTGATTAATCAACTCGTCAACCCGATCGCAATGATTCCCAATGATGGATGTGTATTCTATTGCTTTATTTTGTTATCAAATGTGTTTCAGAAATCCGGATGAGGTATCTCGAACTGACAAAACCTTAGAAACCACGCTACGTTAGGAAAATACGACTTCAGAAACATAGAAATCATCATCTTGCAGACCCAAAAAGAAGCTTCACGATAAAAAACCCTAAAAATTGACCAAATTATCAAAACACCCTTAACATCAAAACAACCCTAGAGCCTATGTTACGATTAGAAAAATCCTTTCGAGCACATAAAATAATAAATCGAAATCAAATAAATTATTTCGCCAATTTTAACAGAATTTGACAAAATTACGAAAATGCCCCTCATTAAGTTCGTAACCATTTCACACAAAAAATTTCATAAATGACACAAACTAATATTTCTATTAAATTTCTTACGAAAAATCGATTCTAAAACATCCTAAAACATTACAAATCGACTTAAAACGTGAAAAGTCCTCTCTAGGGGCAAAATGATAATTTCATAATTTACATAATTAAAAAATTGGAAATTAATAAATAAAACATTAAATAATTAAAGTGAAACATTAATGAAATTAATTTAAAATTTTGAACTAAAAAAAATCGATCAATCGGGTTCTTATGAAAATTGTTGAGGGTTCGTGAAATATTTCTTTAAGGACCCCTCCATTTGGGGGTCCAAAGAATTAAAGATATAATAGAGGGGGGTTCTCCAAATATTAAAACCAATCAAGCAAGACTGAAGTCAAGGTATTAAAGTCAATCAAGCAAGACTGAAGTCAAAATTAAAGTCAATTAAGCAAGACTGAAGTCAAGATATTAAAAGTCAATCAATTAAGACTAAAGTCAAAATATTAAAAGTTAATCAAATAAGATCAAAAGTCAAAATCATAATAGAATTCTAATTAAATAATAACTCTATCTAATAGAGTTCTAACTAAAAAACAATTCTACCTAAAACAATTCTAATTAAAACACAATTCTACCTAAAACAATTCTAACTAAAACACAACTCTAATTAAATACTAACTCTATCCAAATCAACCCCTAAAAAATTCTATAAATAGAGGTTCCCACACCCTATTTTCGTATCAAAGAAAAAACCCTAGAAAAAGTAGGTGAAGAAGCCTCCATAACCTCCCCAAAATCCTAATTTTGGAGTCCCAACTCCTTCCCTAACACCCCTACTTCGATTTTAGCCTAAAAAACACATAGAAACCTTTCAAAAACACCCTAAAAATTCATAACAAATTCAAAGCATCCAGATTCAAGAAGGAGATACCTTGCCTCGAAGATCAGAAATCAAATCCGAAGACAGAACGAAGCAAATAGTACAGTACAAATAGCTGTTTTCACCAGATCTGAGGGAATAATACTTTCGCAAATCGAAGGTAAGATTTTTTCATTATTTTTTTAAATCTAGGTTTTGTCATTAGCGATGTAGTTATATTTGGAATAAGTAGAGACCGGCATTGGCCGGGCGGGGTTGGTGCCTAACACCTTCCAACCCTGTAACATGATCTCCGGATTCAGATTTTCTGTAGTAGATTAGTTCTTTTTATCCATTTTAGAGTCAGTTTGGTTCCTAGACCATAATAACTAGGTGGCGACTCCCAAACCTCAAGGATCAAAAGCGGATTCGCGTACCCCGCGGATCGAGGGCGCTTTCACCATCGTTCGATGTTGATGTCACGTTCATTTTCAATGATCATGTTGTGTAGTGTTAAATGCATAAAATTATGTATTTTTTCATTACTTTATAAAACACTTAAATCATATTTTTTAACTTAGAGCTACGATTTCTTCATAAAATCATGCATCATAGTTAATTTATATAAATTATATTTTACTAATTAGATTACATATATTTTTATAAATTTTGAAGGTTTAATTATATGTCTATTTTTGTAGGCAAAACATATGAAAATTAAAGAATCAAAGAATGGACAGAGACAAAGTGAAAATTTAAAGTTAAAGTCAAAGTCAAAGCACGATCCAAGAGATTTGATAGTCCTGGATTGATAGAATTAAATTTTAAATCTATCACGTCATACCATTTTATTAATAACTTTTGACTGACTAATCGAAATAAGACGAAATTTTAAGGTTAGCAAATTAATTAGGAGAAGAACTTATTTTTATTTCATGAAGTAAAGCTCATTCAGACTTCGAATTAGTTAAAAATACGTAACAAGTCAAAGACTCTAAATCTGTCATATTTTACCATTTTGGATGTAATTTTTGACTCAATTAATAAAACAAAGCAAGCTTAGTGGAGTTAGAACTCTAATTAAGAGGGGAATATCTTTTTATTTCTTATAAAAGATTAGATTTAGACGAAAAAATAGCAAAAATGTATTACTAAAGTAATCCTAATTTTTATTTATAAAAGATATTAAATCTTTAATTTTTATCTCTCTTTGATCTCTTTATTTTTCTTTCCTTTCCTAATATATTTTATTCTCTTTTTATATTTTATATTTTAATTTATTTTTCTGTAATTGGAAGACATATTGTTCAAGTTAATTCAATAATGAATATGCTTTTGATTTTACGTTACTTATTGATTTCTATAATGAATTTTGACTAATATCCCAATCTAAGGAGTTTGATGAAGTCAAGATTATTGTTTGTTTTTAGTTTATTCTTCTAGTTCTTGATATTTTCATTGTTAAAATAAATTTCTCTTTCAAACCTTATTTCTTCAATATTTTTGATTTATATCTCTTTATTCTTCATCAAGATATGATTTATTACTAATTGGAAGAACCCGTAATATCGGATGTTTGCTGTGATATAAAATCATTAGGTAATAAAATTTTTGAAGAAAAGGAAATCTTAGACAATTCTTAGATTTATAAAAACTAAGGATATTTCTTATTATACTATCTGAATCAAGAACTTCTGTCAATTTCTTGATTTGAGTTATAAAAAAACTTGAAAATAGATTTATTTAAATTAATTATCTTTGGTAGATTCATTCTCCTTAGATATTTTTCAATCCATATATTTTTAGTTAATTTAATGAAGTTTTTAGTTTAGTATCCAAAATCACATCATTTTTTTCTTTGATTTTTTAAAAACTAGAATATTAGTCCCCTAATTCTTAGTGGAACAACTTTACTTGCCAATTTAAAGTTGATTTTTAATTTTAATTTTATATTTTATTCTTGTTCTTTTTAGAGATATCTTTACATAATGAACATGTAGTATGATGTACATTTTCATTATGATGCAAAGATAATCTTTATTCTAATAATGCATCTGTCTCTGCGTTATACCCCAATTGATCTGCAAAATGTCAAATGCTTGTTCGATGTCTTTTTCTTATACCTTCTTAGTTTTTAGCAAACAATTTCACTTTTCCTATTATTGGGTGTTCGATCAGTTGTATCAAAGTTTTCCATTGAGGATATATACCATTATTTAGATAATGCCCTAGTATATGTTGACACCTATTTACCTTGTAATTAATCAGAGACATTTTATCATGGATGACATTATTGTATAGTAAGGAATGATTTATGACATTCATGCCATTGTTAGGAACCTAGCATATCAAAGAAAGCATGCTAATCTACAAATCTTTCAATGTAAATGCCTCTAATATGAGGGTAAAGCTTATGATAATGACCTCTATCCGTATTATGCCACACTGTGAGATAATTTTTTTACTCCCAATGCATATAGTCTAAAGAGCCAAACATACCTAGGAATCTTCTTTTCTTTCCTTCTTGAAACAAACATGCAACATTTTATTCATTTGATGAACGCATGTACTGTGCCTCGTACGATGTAATTATAGCCTCACAAAAATGCTTCAAGCTTTGGATCATAATACTCTAGCCAATCTTTAGGTACTTATAATAATTTACTGATAATTTGTATGTAAATATACGTATTGCAGTTGTCATCTTTTGTATAGAAGAACACTCCAAACAATCACAACAATCCTTTTGTCTAGATGAAGTATTTGTTATACGTTTCAACATCATTCAAAATGTGAAGGAGCTCTCGTCACATTCGATAACATCAATGAAAGTAGTCAGTTAGATATGTGCAATTCTCGAAGAAATAATCACTCTATATCTGTAGATGGGTTCTTTCTTTATCACACTTAATAAATCGTCTGTTTCTTACTGGTTGTAAGAGAGTTGCTAGTGTTTAAACTAAAAATAAATTAGTTGTTCTTTGTACTCATCTTTAATAATGTTGGGTAACCATATTTTGATCCTCGAAGGATGAGCTCTCATTATTTGAAGAACTCAAAGATGTAGAAGAAGTAGATTTGATCATAAGAATAAAACAGGATGATTAAGCTATTTTTTTTTTACTTTAACTTTAAGATAGATGAATACAAGGAGGTGAAATTGACAATTTATAGAAAGAAAAAATTATTATTAAAAATAGTCGTTGAAATGTGTACATTAACATATAAACTAACATGTCCATTGGAGTGGGTAAAAGTGTTGACTTAACTTCACTTTTAACAAGTGACTAACAAGTAAAAAAAGTGCCGACATGGCACCGTTAACATGTGATACTTAGCATGTCCATTGGAGATACTCTAACTTATTAGTACATTGCTGACATAACACTATTTTCAACCGTTCTTTTCCAATTATGATCAAATATATGAATATTTTTTAGTCGATATATATATGTTGCTTAAAATCCATGAGATTTATTATTATTTATGTTGGGGTCATCGTCTCTTTCTTAAATCGGTCATATATATTGATCATTTAATCCCCACTTCATTTTGTCTTTATAAATACATACAATTTAATGTTTCGATATACAATTGGTATCCATATGCATTTGTAGAACAATGAAATTTGAATGATTCCCTAGATTGAACTATAATGAACATTAATAAGATTTGTTTAGAGAGAATTAAAAAAAAAAATAACTAATTAAAAATAAACCCTAATAAATAGACTAGCCTAATATTGATTTTACCATAATCTTCACAAGAAAAGATTAAGTTTATCAATATAATCCTTAATTTATTATAGTGCACCCAATGTCACACATACTGGAATACAATTAATATTAAATGACGAGTGCTTTTCAAGTTGGTCATACATGGAGAATTTTTCATTTTGGGTTGGGAAGTAATTAATTTATATTAACATTGACATGGACCTTATCGTAATCTTCTTTGAGTTCATTTTCATACAACTAACTTTTATTTCTATAAAAGAGATAAGGGATCTGATAAGTGATATTCCCCCAAAACTTTTGGATCGCTTCTCTTAGTGCAATTCTTGTGTCCTAAGAAAATGCGTGGACAAAATGAGTAAATTTTTTAATTTCTATGGCAAATCAGCCCAGAGGTTTGGGATGTGTACAATTCACCTCGATTTCCTGAGAATCTCATGATTTGGCTACCAAACATATTCGAGTCAATTAGAAAATGGGATGATTGTTTAGATGTCACTCTAAGGTCATGTATATATATTTTACTACTCTTACACTACTATCTATATATTTTTTCTTTCGAATGAATGGAAATGACATTAAAATGATAAAATTAATTCCAATATATATATATATATAGTACTTTTAATAAATCTAATTGATTTGATAATTCCATAAATGGACTTACATATAAGTCGACAATAGTTGAATCGACTAGATGGAAATCAAAGTTGAGACAAGTTGTTTGCTTTAAATATATTTGTCACAAGATCATTCATTACATCAATCTTAAGGAAATCAACTAAATCTTTGTATTTCTCTTTATATATGTTTACATATTTATTTTTTCTATATTATTCTGGGATCATTTCTTTTTGTAAGTGCGTTAGAGAATCCGGAACCTCATAACTAGACAAAAGTCATTGAGAAAGTCAAGAAAGAAAGACGTACAAAAACCATCAAACAAATTAGTGGAGGGTTTATTGCTTTGAGATTTAACGAGTATAAAGTTACATTCATAATCATGGCGAAAGACAATACTTTGTGTAGCATTTAAATCGAAATCTCCTACTTCTCTTGTCAGTTTTGACATGTATGTCAAGATCGCAAAAGAAATCGTAATTCTTGCTCAAGGGGGACTCAAATAAATTAGGTTATACCCTAAGATATGCTTGGAAAACCTGAATATTATATGCTATTTTAAAATAAATCAGGTTTCCTATATGTGTGAAGTGTTGTTAGTGTACGTACTATCAAGTCTTATGTGTGACTGTTAAATTTGTCGTATTTGGTATTACTTTCGTAAGTTTTAAGTAACCTCTATAATAAAATTTTGCTATGCAATCTTATTTTTAATTAACAAGCATTTATATTTCTTTTGATTCGAGTTATCAAAAAAGAACTTGAAAATAAATTGATTTAAATTAATTATCCTTGGTGGATTCAATTTTCTTAGATATTTTTTAATTCAGACATTTTTTTAGTTAATTTAAATAAGTTTTTAGTTTAGTATCTCAAATCATATATTGTTTTTCTTTGATTTTCTAAAAGCTGGAATATTAATCCCTTAATCGTCAGTGGAACAACCCTACTTATCAATTTAAAGTGGATTTTTAATCTTATATTTTGTTCTTATTCTTTTCAGAGACATCTGTACATGACGAACATATAGTTTGATGCACATTTTCATTATGATGCAAAGATCATCTTTATTCAAATAACGCATTGGTCTTTGCATTATACCTCAATTGATTTGCAAAATGCTAAACACTTGTTTGATGTTTTTTCTTATAACATTTTATTTTTTAGCAAACAGTTTTACCTTTCCTGTTATTGGGTGCTCAATCGTTTGCATCAAAATTTTCCATTGAGGATACATACCATTAGTTAGATAATACCCTAGTATATGTTGACACCCATTTACCACATAATTAACTAGAGGCATTTTATCATGGATGAGATTGTCGAATAATAGGGAATGATCTATGACATTCACGCCATTGTGAGAACCTAGCATATCAAAGAAATCATGCAATCTACAAATCTTTTGATGTAAATGCCTCCAATATAAGGGTAGGCTTACGATGATGATCTCTATGTGTGCTATGCCACACAATGAGATAGTTTTTCTACTCCCAATGCATATAGTTTAAAGAACAAAGCATACCTAGGAATCCTCTTTTCTTTCCTTCTTGAAGGAAACGTCTAACGTCTTGTTGATTCAACGAATGCATGTACTGTGCCTCATACAATGCAATTATAACATCACAGAAGCGCTTCAACATTTGGATCGTAGTACTCTAACCAATCATTTTGTTTGAACGAAGTATTTGTTATACGTTTCAACGTCATTCAAAATGCGAAGAAGGAGCTCTCTTCGCATTCAGTAACGTTGACGAAATAATCTCTCTATATCTGTAGATGGGTTCTCTCTTGGTCACACTTAATAAATTGTCTATTCCCAATTGGTTGTAAGAGTGTCGCTAGCGTTTGACCTGGAAACAAATTAGTTGTCCTTTGCACTCATTTTTATAATGTAGCGCAGCGCAGCCCATCTCTTGATCCTCAGAGGATGAACTTTCATTGTTTGACGAACTTAAAGATGTAGAAGAATTAGATTCAATCATAGGAATAAATAGGGATGATGAAACCATTTTTTTAAACTTTTAACTTTAAGATAGATGAATATAAAGAGGTGAAATTGACAATTTATGGGGAAAAAAAATCTAATTATTAATAGAAAAAATAGCCATTGACATTTATTAGTTGGAATAACCATTGAAATTTAGAGTCCTTGGAATAATCCTTAAAATTTAGAGCCATTGGAATGTATACATTAAAATGTAAACTAACATGTCCATTGGAGTGGGCGTAAGTGTTGACTTAACTTCACTTGTTAAAAGTGACTAACAAGTAAAAAAGGTGCCAACGTGGCACCTTTAATATGTGATACTTAGCATGTCCATCGGAGATGCTAATACCTTGCTGACATGGCACTATTTTCAACCATTCTTTTCCAATTAGGATTGAATATATGAACATTTTTTGGTTTCTATATGTATAGTACTTAAAATCCGTGAGAATTATTATTATTTATTTTTGGGGCCATGTATGTTTCAACATTGTATTAAGATATTAAATTTTCATTGGAATCTGATTATTCTACAATTGGTCCACGAAAAATCGAGTTCTATGGGGTGAGAAAATTCGAGGCCGACTTTTTTTACATTGACCCCACCCTCCTAACGATAAGTTTTCACCTTTCATGAGAATCCAAATGTTTATCTGTGGAACACAGATTATCCAATTTCATGAGAATAACATTTGCTTGATAAATCAGGAATGAATCAATTTTTGGAGAAATGGGAGTGCAACTTGGGCTAATTAATTGGATTACATCAGGCTCAACCTAAGAACCCGAGCCGACCACATATCTTAAAGCACTCAACCCAAGCCCAACTAATCTAAAGACCGGGCTTTTAGATCATAGCATAATCCCAGATACTCACTACTCAATATAGGCCCATGCTCATATTGTATCCGGTTCGATTGCGTAGTAAATATAACTACGGGTTCACAATGTGAAAAAAACCCAAATTTGACGATCTTGAGCCGTCACTTTTCATAAAATTCGATGGACCAAGAGGTTGAATTGGCGTCGAATATTTCATTGTCAAAATTTTTTTTTGACGGGCCGAAACTATCAAATTAATGAAGGATGAGAGAAATTCGATAGTACTAAGCCGTCAAATCTGGGAACATTGACGGTCCTAGACCGTCAAAATTCACTTTCTAAAATTCGTGGGTCTTGGAACGTCAAATTTTCCAGTTTTTACCTAATGGTTAGTCATCATATGTTATCAATACCGTTCATCTAAATCTTTCCTAAATCCTTCTAGAAAAAGGAAATTCATCCAAAATTAATTATATATAGGACAAATTTAGTGCCTAGAAAGCTTGAGTTAAAACTTAGAAGAATGATACAAGTTGTACAGGAAATTTGAAATGTATTACATATAATTACATAGTGATTAATTTCAGGTTGGTCAAGGTTATAGATCAATTAAGTGCAACATACATTTCCGAGGACTCGGGGAGCTAAGGCAGGTTAGGTAGCTTTGTTCCCGGGGGAGGGAAGGCAGAAGCTGAACGAGGAGGTCTTGAATTAGGGACCTTAGCTTGAAGTTTGAGTAATATAGGAAGCAAGAAGATACGACCATAATATGACAAAAAGAAAATAAGCCAAACCCGACAATGCCAACTAAGAGCCGTGCTATTGTCTCATCGTGCTTTAGTTGGGCTCATCCAAGTTCAGCCCGTGACGGGAGAGAAGTCCCCCCATCAAAATAGCTGTAAGTAGGGATTGTAGTTACAAGTTAGGGGCATTGATAAGTAGGATGGTTAATTGTAGAAGTTTTTACAGTAAAAGACTAGTGATATATTTAAATATATGTAGATGATTGGTACAATAATATTTTTTTTAGATATTAAATGATCATTTTAGAGAGTAGAAAAAAAAGAAGTCATGCATGTAGAATTAACAAGGTATTTTAAACTAAATAGACAAAGAACCAATGAGCATTGGGTGCAGTGGGCAAGGCATCCTTTCAAAAAGGAAAAAGTCCTAAGTTCAAGCCCCCTCTGTGGCCACTCACATGGATTTTTTCCTACTTCCTTGGTTTGTGTGGTTTTGCATATGCTGGGGGATTTGGGTGAGAAATGGTGCTCTAAGAGGCAAGTTTGTGGGGGGTATTGCATGTACGAGGGAATTTGGGTGAGACATGATGTTCTATGAGACCAGTTGCCTTGCCCTTGCTACTTAGGCCTATGGGTCCATAACCCCTTCATAAAAGAAAAAAAATACTAAATAGACATAGATTATATATATAGGGGTAGCGTTCAATGGCCAACTTTTTGGCAAAACATTTTTCAAAACATGAGTTAGAAGTTTTGGAATGGGTTGATTTTTGGTGAGGATGATCTCTACGGTGAGGAGATCATCCTCACCAAAAATTAGCCCATTCCAAAACTTCTAACCTATGTTTACAAGTTGAGAAATCGTGGACCGTCCATTTTTTGTAAACTGTTTTTGATGGGGTTAGAAGTTTTGGAATGGGCTGATTTTTGGTGATGATGATCTCCTCACCGTAGAGATTATCATCACCAAAAACCAGCCCATTCCAAAACTTCTAACTCATGTTTTGGTGATGATGATCTCCTCACCGTAGAGATTATCATCACCAAAAATCAGCCCATTCCAAAACTTCTAACTCATGTTTTGAAAAATGTTTTGCCAAAAAGTTTGCTAAAACGTTTGCCATTGAACGTGACCCTATATATATATATATTATTAGTTGAACAAAAGAAAAGGATGGAAAACCTATTTTCTTGTTTGGAAGTTTATATATACATTATTAGTTGAACAAAAGAAAAGGATGGAAAACCTATTTTCTTGTTTGGAAGTTTAGGATGATGACAAATCCCTCTTTAGAACCAAATTTTTTAGGGTGATTTAGACTTACCTGACTAGGGGAGGATTTATGGACGATTTTTGAGTTTTAGCAACAGATAACAATGGCGGATAAAGAAATCCACCTCTATTGCCTATAAATATGTATGGGTCAGGTTCAAACGACAACCATTTCAACACACATATAGACAACGTCCAATTTTTGCAAATCAATTTTGATGGGGTTACAAGTTTTAGAATGGGATGATTTTTTTTCTAGGATGATCCCCTCATCACAGAGATCATCCTCACAAAAAATTAGTCCATTCCAAACATTTTTGCCCATATAAGACAAACACGTTGTTTATATGTGTGTCGCAGGAACCCGACCCTGTATGGGTCAGGTTCAAACGACAACCATTTCAACACACATATAGACAACGTGTTTTGTCTTATATGGGCAAAAATGTTTGGAATGGGCTGATTGTTTGTGAGGATGATCTCTATGGTGAGGAGATCATCCTTGCCAAAAATCAGCTCATTTTGAAACTTCTAGACCGTCCAATTTTTGTTGAAAAATTATAGACCGTCCAATTTTTGCAAATCAATTTTGATGGGGTTACAAGTTTTGGAATGAGATGATTTTTTTTCTAGGATGATCCCCTCATCACAGAGATCATCCTCACAAAAAATTAGTCCATTCCAAACATTTTTGCCCATATAAGACAAACACGTTGTTTATATGTGTGTCGCAATGTGTGTCACAGGAACCCGACCCTATATATATATATATATATATATATATATTATTAGTTGAACGAAAGAAAACTTATTTTCTTGTTTGGAAGTTTAGGATGATGACAAATCCCTCTTTAGAACCAAATTTTTTAGGGTGATTTAGACTTACCTGACTAGGGGAGGATTTATGGACGATTTTTGAATTTTAGCAACAGATAACAATGGCGGATAAAGAAATCCACCTCTATTGCCCCCACAGATTTTTTTCCATCCTTAACTTACCCCCCGCAAAGTTTTCCACTCTTAGTTGCCCCCAAGTGGGAAAAATTCTGGCTGCACCACTGTTAATCCAATTATATTTTGGTGAAAATTAGTGATAACCCATGTGTTTTCAAATTGATGGGATGCCCCATTTGACAACTGTTATCCATATGGACTAATAAAAAAATGCCCTCTTCTTCATCCTGTAGCTATGGCTGTCAGATTCCAAGTCTGTTTCGTTATCTCTTGTTCGTGTTTAGTGTAGGACTCGAGCTTGGGAGCTAGTGGCCTGACTTGATCTGTTACTTATATCTATATATAAAATATATAAAATTAGAGTGTTACTATTGGCACCCAACTTTTACTTAATACACCCAGTTGAAAATAAAGAAAACAAATAAACGGTTGACAATTTATTTATTTAAAATTTTTTTTCATATGAACCTAATCATTATTGAAATTGTTTGGATGAGTGTTATAATGTCTTCTAATGCTTAAAGAATAATTTGAGCCCAACCTTTGTGATGTTCAAATGGCATGTTAGGGTGTAATAAGTAAAGTTTGGGGTGTCAATCATGGTTTTAAATCTCGTCCGAGACCGAGACGACACAGTCTCATTCATGGACGAGACATCAAAAATGAGTTTTAAAACCAAGGTGTCAATAACAGCTCTCTAAAATTATATATGTAGTAATACGTGCATGCAATGCATTATATCATTTAAAAAAAAGAAAAAGAAAAAGAAAAAAAAAAGGTACACTAAATAAATGCAAAAGGGTATCTCATTAGTCTCTTTATTTTTGACGACAAAGTCAAGTCAACTCAGCTAACCAAGACATATTGAGATAGTCGAGCAGTTACATATTTAGTTCCACGAAATCTATTAACTGCTTGCATTAGCTTTCTTCTCGATAAAATACTTTCCAATAACTTGAGAAATGGCTTCCAATGGTTTGATAGAGATAAGAGAAACATTTGATGCTGACTCTTCATCAATTTCATACTCTATAGTTGATTTGATAATGGATGAATCTGTATCTTTCTCTATGATCTCGAAACTCACTCGATACAGACTAAATCCAAGCTCCAAGTATCCTCCTTCAACCACCTCTGCTTCCTTCAAACGATTCTCGTGGTCGATCTTTGTGAACTTTTCTTTGTAAGATGTTCCTTAAACCATCAGAGAAACAAGTTATTGAATTAAATTAAAATCCCATGAAATAAAGCATAACAAGCATTGACCAAGTCATTGTTTTAAAACTCGTCGAGTCAACTCGAAACTCGATCGAGTGAATCTGAAATTATTGGATTTCAAGGTGATTCTACCGAAGAAACAAACTTGATGAGAGTCAACTTGAAAATTCATTAAGTCAACTCATAAACTCGGTTGACTCAGAGCTCAAAAAATGCAATGAGTCTGAGGTCCAGATCCACTTGGGGAAATAAGGGTTATGGTTCTTGAGCCCGCAAAAGTAGGGTTGGGCTAAAAATTTTCCAACCCATTATATTTGGGTTGGGTTAGGGCCTAAACATTAGTAGCTCGATTTGATTAAAAAATGGAGATTGGACTCTTATTTTGATTTAAATCAATTTCAAAGGCCTCTAAATAATTTTTAAAAGTATAGGAATTTAATATTTTTTTACAATTGGATGAATCAATTTTAGCCCAACTTGCATGTTAGGTCTGGTTTAAGGTAAAACCCGTCACTTTAAGTTTGTTTTAAAAATATGGGCCTAATTATTAGGGCTATTTGGGAATTAAAAAAATATGGGCCCAATTGGTAATTTTGTGAGGCCATATTTAAGTTGGTTCTAGCTAGCCTTACTTTTCTGAAACATATTTTAAAATAAAATCAATTCAAAGTTCAAACATGAGAAAGAGAATTGGAGTAGACCTTTCTTTGGATCAAACAAACAAAAGCACAAATCTGGTTTAATTTTAAAACCAAATCAGTCAAAGATTTAAAGATGATTAAATTCAATCACAGTAGTTAGAGGACTTTTTGATTTTCTTAAATTTTTTTTTTTTTCAATTTATTTGGTCAAAAATTCTAGCATGACTTGTCCTTTTAGAGTGAAAGATCAAACCTGAAATCTGATTTGTTTCAATTTGATAACTTAGGGCTCAAATCAAGGGTTTGGATTCTGACAAGATTCCAATTTGATAATCTATTGGATTAATTTTAGATCAACCATGTCACAATCTAGAAGAGATCCAATTGCATATATTCAACATACGCATTTGTAATCCAATTCTGATCTAATTCAATTTTTGGCTGACAAGGCTCAATCCAAAATGGGAACTAATGAATCATCAAGTTAACTCAATTCGATGGATGGCAGAATCAGGTCAACTTTTAAATGTAGCAGAAGATACCCATATAATTTAGAATCCCTATAAAGGAAACAATGTTGATTCAGAATCTTTGGACTAGAAGTCAATTGTTTAAGGAAGTGAAAGCATATATAAAAATATTTTTCAATAACAAAAAAACATAATTTTGGATGCACAATTAAATGGAAGAATATGATTCATTCAAATGACCCCAAATTATTTAGATGGTACTTTGATGATAACGGCCTAGACAGGAGTGAGTGAGTTAGTGTATTGTCGAGTTGACTCTCTATAGTTTTAGAACTTGATATTTCTTCTCATCTTATCTCGTTCCACATTGATATTGAGATGACTCGGTCAAATTTTTTTAACTTGGCATATTGTTATTTATTTATTAATATATATCTTTATTTAAATAATTATATTTATGTTTTTTTATAAAATAGATGCATTTAGAAGTTCTTAGTCAAGAGATCAAATTTCTATTTCGATAATAAATACTTAAATTATCAAAAATTTAATTGACATTGAAAATCCAACTCGTTCACCAAGGATACCAAGCTGACTTGGATAAGTCATCTTGAAAGTAGTCTTCACTCGGCTGACGTGGTACAGATACACAATTATATAGATTTTACTCTTTTTAAATAAAAATCATGGTTGACTCAAATAATGCTAATAGCAATAAACCTACACAAATCATGACTGAATATCTTTAGAAGCTAAAACAAACATACCAGATGAAAATGTAAGTTTCAGAACTGTGTCAACTCCACCATCACCTTCCATGACTTCAAACTTTTCAACAACATCGGGAAGAAGTTCGCAGACAAGCTTCGCAAGTTTGAGAGTACTATAGACATCCCAGAGTTCGTTAGCCGACACCCTCACTTCCAACTCAGATGAAAGTTGCCCCATCACCATCTTCAATTCCTCCTCCAAGAAAACCTACCTAAGCTCCTAATTAGGGTTTTTGGTGAGGGTTATATTGTTTTGTTTATGTGTTCATGTACCCTGCAAGTTGATATATTTATAACATTGTTAATTAAATACTTTGGAATCTTAGGTACATAGCTATTGAAGATGCCCTGACGATAAGAAAACAAATGAGAGCCTTAAGTTTCACCGACCAATAATAATAAGATTGAAAAGACACTCCTTCAGGTTTTGGTAAATTTTAAGATAGCCCAGTGTTTTGAAAACTGATGAAAAGCCCCTTGACCAAGGTCTTTTCTAAGAGAGTAAGAAATAGACGATTATCATGCGTGGGAAATTAACTACTTCTTGAGAAAAAGAAAATTTGTTTTTCTTTTCTTTTCTCTTCTCTCCCTCCCATTTAACAATCCAAATAAAAGAAATGGAGATAAACTTATTTATTTTCTCTTCTCTTCTCTTCATTTCTCTCAATCGGAATACAACATTAATGTTGATCTAGTTACTCTCTTGAAGTACTTTTAATATATTATATTGATGATCAAAAAGTCAAAAACGTATAATATGACTAACATCTCTAAAGAAGTTATTTTTCAAAAAATAAAAAAATAAAAAAAATAATCTCTCACCAAATGCAAGCAGAAATCCCCCAAAGCAAACATAAATAAATGAATCTTGATCATTAAGTTAAATAAAATAGGTTTTAAAAATCATGATTTAAACTTTAAAATAGGGACCACTTGTCAAGGGATGGACAGCCATGTTCAATGATAGAATGCTTTGAGATAAAGGGGGTTGGGCAGATGGACATTATTATATGAAATTCATGACAAATTTGTACTGCATATGTCACATTTCTTCAAAATCAATATTCCTGTGAAGTTTGAAATCCCAATTGTTACCTCTGATCCATCCTTATCTCTTAGCAATGTTGGAAAGGTACAGGAGTCCTGTCTTCTTCTCAAACTGATTTTTGTGGCCACTATAAAATCTTCAACATGGTAAGGTTTTTAACTACTAACATTTTTTTTTTTTTGGTGAGGTTAGTGGTTAGCATAAGAAGGGGTTCAAGAGCTTTGAACCTAAGACCTTAGGAACATCAACCTCTTGTGCATGATTTGGTAAAATTTCTTTTCTTTTACATTATGTACTTATAAAGAATAGGTGATTTAATGGTCTTAATTTTGAAGATTTTAACGGCATTAATTATTCGTATTTATATTGTTTCAGATGGTGACCATGATACTATTTATAGATGACAGACTGTTCAAATAAATCTTGTAAAAGTGTCTTTTATGATTAATCTTGAAATTTACAATTTTTATCAAGATCACGCTAATAAATCATTAAAATAATAAAAAATATAAAAAACATAAAGATCACCAAATGATTTTTACGTGATTTTAACAAACGTGCCTACATCCACAAATTAGTGCTAATGAACAGTCCAAATGAGAATGAATTTTTTCCCTTCACAGGTCCCATTATGAACTTTTGAGAATTACCCAAGTTGCCCACTGGTATAAGAAAATTTTGCATCTCATAACTTAAATTTCGTGTCCATTTAAATAGAATTAAAAAGAAAAAAATAGAATGGGATTCAACCACCAAATTTTAATTTTTTGTGATAAGAATTTAATGATTATTATGATGATCTACTAACAATGAAACCCAACTTTGATAATCTTAAAAGGCATCTACAATTCAGGTAAATATTAGTTGATAGAAGGTTCAATTTTGCTTGGATTAAATTTCTATCAATTCTACTAACCTGGGATTGGGGAAAGTAACTAAAACAGTCACACATTGCCAAAATTACCATAGCAATCATGTTTTAAAAATATTTTTACCAAAAATGTCAAACACACATTTTTGAAGTACAGATCTATTGACTAGTCATTTTGAGTTGCATGACCTATTAGTCTAGAATTAAATGAAGGTTTTAGAAGTGATTATGCAGTAAAAATAAATAATTTCAAAAATGGGTAAATCACCATTTTGATAAATATTTTAAAACTGTGATTGATCCAGTAATTTTGACAAAATATTCGACCACTTTAGTAAACCACCGAAGATTAATTAGTGTCACGTGCATTGATCTAGCAATGCAGGATGATCTTTTTATAAATTGATGAGATGGTGAATCATGTCCACCTTCTTTTAGAAAATAATTAAAACCATGTTCCCCCTAAGATTGATTCTCCTTGTGTGGGCCATAGAAAAAGACACAAAAGACTTTGTTCTTAGTGTAGAAATATTATTGAAAAATAAATAAAAGAAGCACTACTGACTAATAAGGCAGTAATTAATACTAACTTTACACATATAATAGTAATTGAAAATAACCCAATTCCCCTATTTGTGGTAATTAAATAACTAATAATCAAAATTTTGTCAAAAGAATTGATTCCATGGAGAAAGAAATGGTAAGTTGTGTGAAAAGGACTTTTGATTCCAACATAATAGAGGCCTTGATATTGAAAGATGAGAGTAAAAGTTGGAATAAAAAGATGGACCATGAATTGACCACTTTAATTCGGGGCCTAACATCTATTTGTCTTTATTCTAAAGGAATATCAGAAAGAAAAAAAGGACAACATATGTAAAAGTAAAACTACATACAAATGTTTATTTATGGTTAAAAAAAGATAAGATAGCTTCTATTGGAAACTCAATTTTACTTAATACACCTCAATCTCTTAAATTAAATTATCACACTTCAATAATTTATTAAAACACACCATTCAAACATGGGCGAATCACCATTTCATGCGTTGAATACAATGAAATTATGAATCCATTACATTGTTCATTTTAATTTTCAAAACATGTTTTTTAGTGAATTCGTCAACTTTAGAATCGACGAACTCCTTGATAAAAAATCAGGAAATTTGTCATATTAATGATCTCGTTGGTAATTTATCAACAAATGTGTTGATTATAAAAGTGACGAATTTCACTGGAAAAACATGTTTTGAAAATTAAAATGAATAGTGTACCAGAATTGAAATTTTATCATAAATTGCGCATGTTTTGGGAAATATCTTTTCAAACATTACAAAGGTTTGCTCAAATTATTTGACAATTTCAGGAGTTGTTCATAATTATGAATTTATGATTAGGCTCATATAAAATCTTAAACCCAAAAAAATGAAATTTGGAAAAACAAAAACAAACAAACGAGAGGGAGTTTCTATTCGCACTCCAACTTTTACTTATTCTCAATCATTTACTTATTTTTTCTATTTTTAATTGGGGTGTAATAAGTAAACGTTAAGATGTCAGTAGCAACTTTCAAAGATAATTAGAATTTTTATAATGCCCCCTTCGAAATTAGTGATATTAGATTTATTTCCTCCAAAATACAAGATTAGATTTTCTCTCTTTGATTAAAAGTCAACATCCCTTTTTGTTGATGAAATTTCAAATTAATTTAGAGAACAAGTATTGACACTCCCAACTTTTACTTATTACACCCCAATTAAAGATTAAAACACACTCTTCAAATATTACAAAGGTTGAGCTCAAATTATAATCTAAACATTGCAAAATATTTTTTTTTTTTTTCTTATCGTGCATATCCCCACCTTTTGGATGAGACTAATCCCACAGTCAAAAACACCGCCCCCTCAGAACATTGCAAAACATTATAACACTCACTGAATAATTGTTTACGATTATGATTAGGCTCATATAAAATCCTAACCCCCCCCCCCCTCCCTCAAAAATAAAAAAAATAAAAATAATTTATATCGGCACCCCAATTTTTACTTATTCTAAGCCACACACTTATTTTCTTTATTTTTACTCTATAAATTTAAAATTTGAATATAATCAAATTTTACCATTAATTCATCAAGAAAAGAGTGACATTGACTCAAGGGCGTAAAATTTAATGTTCAATCACCTAAAGTAGGTGGCTGAGTACTAATTTGTTGGGTGAAGACCCCACTGTCCAGTGCCCACAATTTGAAAGCCAATTTCAATAATTTTTAGGAGGTTTTAAAAAAAATAAAATTGTCCGACGTTCCAATAAATTGTAGAAAAAATTCTTAAGAGCAATACCCTGTGAAAAACAACCCAAAGAAATAGTTTTCCTCGGAAAATGTACGTCGATGCTTGACTGTAAATAAAATATCAAAAAGAAGAGTTCATTCTTAGATTTAGGATAGTTATAACATTAGGATTTTCCACCCTGACAAAAAAAAATCATTTTCTTTACCACCAAGATTGGAAAAATAATTTCTTAAGAAATTATTTTTTGCAAAAGTGTGCAATCAAACAGTTGCAAATTATATTCTCTTGATTTTCCTCGGCAACCATAAAGGCTCAAGTCACAAAACATTTTCTTGAGAAATTGGATTTCTAAGGAAAAAATTCAGTCACCATTCGCACACAAAGAAGAGTGCACAATTAGGACTTATGAGCAATGTTTTAAAAATCGGATCAATAATCAAACCAAAAATTTGTTCAAATGGTCCGACCAGAGTTCGACCGAGATTCAGTCCAGTTAGACCGGTCAGTATTTATTAACTAAAGAAATAGAGAATAAAATAAAAAACCAAGACTCTTTCACAAATCAATGAAAAAGGACTAAAGATTTTCATCAAATCTTTTTATTTTCTTCAAATTTACAAAGTTTTCAACAACCAAAAAATTAAAAAATTATAACTGGGTATCCCTGTGGGCTGCGGACGGATCCGTATCTGGGCATTGCCCAGTCCATAGACCATGGTTTTGTCCAAGGACTAGTCTTGGGGCACATGCAACGCCCACACATCACACCTACCAGGTCAGTGAGCGTGCACGTTCGCTAGTGGCCTCCAAGGAATTAATGTTCATTTTGGATATCGTACTCATGACCTACGGGCATTAACTGCTTATTGGTACGAAATTGCCGTTGAGCCAACCCCTTCGGGTTAGTTTTCAACTTCCTTTCTTGAAAAAGGACATAATAAAAAGGGAAAATCACTTGAAAGACCTTAGTGGAGAGATTTCTTTCAAATTAGTCCCTAGGTTTTGGGTGGTTGCTTGATAGCCCATCTAGTAAATTTTCTATTTCTTAATAGTCCCTCAATCTTATCACAAATTATTATGTTTTTGAAATACTCAAACTACCCATTTTTTTCATTTTCTTCATATATTAAGATTTTATAATGGTGATTCCAATCATTTTTTATGATTTTTTTATTTATTTATCATGGATGACAAATGAAAATGATATACTTCTAATTTTGAACAATTAATTGTATTTTTTTAATGATATAACAAAAAATGAAAAATGAAACTAAGATTCAAAAATATTTAATGTAACTCACCACTTTTTATTTATTGTCGAGTTCACTAGTTTTTATTTATTGTCGAGCTCACTAATTTTATTTACTGCTGAATTTGACAATTTAAAAAAAAAATGCCGAACTCAACAATAAAAAAGTAGTGAGTTTAACACTGGTAAAATCCACTCATTTTTGTTTTTCGAGTTTTTCCAACTAAAATACATGAAAAATCGACTAAAATCTTGACATAATGACTTGTGTAAATTATTTCAAATCAAAAGATCCGTCATTGATCGATTTTCATCCAAAAATGAAGCACAAAAAATTGAAAAAACCCTAACTTTCTATATACATGATGATTCGTACAGTTAAACCATTGGTTGAAAAAATAACAGTTCAAAGAGAAGAAAACCGAATTTAAAAAAAAAAAAAAAAAAAAATATCGGGACACAGTCCAGCCTGATTTTTAAAACACTGCTTATGAGTACCGTGCGGAAACAAAAATAAATGTAGCCAGGGAAATAGACAAAAAGTGTGGTACCAGATTCTTGCCAAACCAAAAATTAACAGGAGTGTTGAAATGTGTGGGCACTCTACAGAGCTTCAACAGGATTCTCATTCCCACTACCAAAGGAGCAGGAGCCCTTACATTCAGAGGATCCATCACCGGAACGAAACCTTAGAACAAAAACTTCTATTTAAGGTCAAAAATCTATAGTACATGACAAGTTCACTGTGACACAGAGAGACCAAGCCAGCCAACCATTGTGTTCGCGAGGCTTTGAGAAAGTGGTGACAGCAGATGGGCAACTCTTAGCAGGGTTGGGTAAGTAAGTGTCCCAAGGATGAACCAATTGAAACTCAATAGAGCAAACTGCATCGGATGCTGGCCTATTCTTTATAGTTGAAAAGAACTGAACCACACTCTTCAAAGACATGCCAACTACACTGAAGAGTGCAATCACAAGTGGCATACAAGGATCTTCAGCTTCCCATATTATCATCCCTACTAGAAGAGACAGAATTGCACTGAAAAGGCTTTGTGACAGTGCAACGCCCCTGCGTTGGTCAACTGCCTCGTCTATCACTAGACTTCCAAATGGATAGTCATGTACACTTCCTTTTGATCCAATTTTCTTGAAAGATTTACCTTTGTTCTTGCCCTCCCATGCATCTTTGTGCATAAGGTCTTGGACGATAACACCACTACTTTTATAGCCCGATTTCAACGATGAGAGGTCAAAAATATCTCGGCAGCCACTAGTGTCATCTTGGACTTTGAGATTCCAGAGGTTTTTTCCTTGAATCTCTTTCAGCCGAAGGTTTTCATCTTCGAGGTCCTGCAGCTGTACAAACATGCACTATTGAAAGAATGTTTCATGAAAAGAAGTGAGAAAACATCAATTGATTTATGAATACTGGGAGAAAATTGAAAACATGTCTGGACTACATCAATGCTATCTAAAAAAAATACATAATACTCATCAAGATTTTCCTTTTTTTTCGATGGGTAAGCAGGACTTGAACCCACGACCTCAAAGTTGCTTTGCAATGTGTCAAACCAACTGTGCTATGGGTGTAAGCCCAACTCGTCAAGATTATCAATGAGGCGAAAATAACAAGAATACAAAATAGAAAAATGTGCACCATGAATGGGTCTCTTTTCCAACTACAATGACATTGGGAGTTCTACCACGTTTCAAATATAGTCTTCTTGTGGACAGCATTGCTAAAGTAAACCCTTTAAAGTGGATAAGTTAACAAATACAAAAGACTGGTCTTAAGATGTGTTTCTTGGCAAATCAGGTGGAAGAATCAATCAGACATTTTTTGTCCTGAATTGTAATCTCAGGAGAGAAGTTTGGATGAAGAGTTTGAATCTTTGAAATTACATTGGATATTAATATGAATCCTAACATAGAGAGGAAGGGGGCAGAACAGATTTATTGCTAAGAAATACCTCAAAGCAACCATTTTTGATATCTTGCATCTGTTCTCTATAAGGATGGAGAGATTGAGGAGAATGTTATCCATACATAGTTTGAAATAGATGGTTCAAGTTGAGGTGTGCTTCAAGAGCGCTATGCAACTAACATATCCCAAGCAAATTAAAAAAAGGAAATTTTATAGGACAGTAGTAAGACATGTTATGCTTTATGGAACTAGATGTTGGGGCAATTAAGAAATATGTCTATACGCTGAGGATAGCAGAAATAAGGGTATGAATGACAAATGGAAATATTAAGAAAGATAAAATTAGAAATGAAGAAATTTGTGAAAATGTAAGATAGTCCCAATAGGTGATAAACTTGTGGAATTTGATTGAGATGGTTTAATCAGGTACAATGAAGAATGATAACTACCCCAATTAGAAAGAACATGCAATTGAAGGTTATTAAAGAGCGAAAGGAAAACGAGGATGTCAACTGAGGAGGTGAGAGCAAACATAAGCACAAAAAAAAAAAAAAATGGCTTTGAACAGAATTAAATGGAGTAACAAGATTCAATCAGCCAACCACAAATTTTAAAATGAATGCGCCCCACCCACACAAGCACACCTCCATTTCTTGAATTTATTTTCTGGCTGCAACCTTTTCTAATAAAATCACTCACATATTTGAAATACAACGATCCATTACACTCATACAATAGAATCAAATACAATTTCGATACATAAATAAACATCTGCATCTCATGTAAAAATGAGTACAAATATGTGTTAAAAAAGTAATATGAATTCAAATATAAGAAGCAACAAAATATGAAAGTAGAATCACTAAAGTACTGAAAGATAAAAATTTTACCTCAGCCTCTAGTAGTTCAATTTTAAATGTAGTAGAAGATACCCATATCATTTAGAATCCCTATAAAGGAAACAATGTTGATTCAGAATCTTTGGACTAGAAGTCAATTGTTTAAGGAAGTGAAAGCATATATAAAAATATTTTTCAATAACAAAAAAAACATAATTTTGGATGCACAATTAAATGGAAGAATATGATTCATTCAAATGACCCCAAATTATTTAGATGGTACTTTGATGATAATGGCCTAGACAGGAGTGAGTGAGTTAGTGTATTGTCGAGTTGACTCTCTATAGTTTTAGAACTTGATATTTCTTCTCATCTTATCTCGTTCCACATTGATATTGAGATGACTCGGTCAATTTTTTTAACTTGGCGTATTGTTATTTATTTATTAATATATATCTTTATTTAAATAATTATATTTATGTTTTTTTATAAAATAGATGCATTTAGAAGTTCTTAGTCTAGAGATCAAATTTCTGTTTCGATAATAAATACTTAAATTATCAAAAATTTAATTGACATTGAAAATCCAACTCGTTCACCAAGGATACCAAGCTGACTTGGATAAGTCATCTTGAGAGTAGTCTTCACTCGGCTGACGTGGTACAGACACCGATCCATAGATTTTTTTTCCTCGGGATACACAATTGTATAGATTTTACTCTTTTTAAATAAAAACCATGGTTGACTCAAATAATGCTAATAGCAATAAACCTACACAAATCATGACTGAATATCTTTAGAAACTAAAACAAACATACCAGATGAAAATGTAAGTTTCAGAACCGTGTCAACTCCACCATCTCCTTCCATGACTTCAAACTTTTCGACAACATTGGGAAGAAGTTCGCAGACAAGCTACGCAAGTTTGAGTGTACTATAGACATCCCAGAGTTCGGTAGCCGACACGCTCACTTCCAACTCGGATGAAAGTTGCCCCATCACCATCTTCAATTCCTCCTCCAAGAAAACCAACCTAAGCTCCTAATTAGGGTTTGTAGTGAGGGTTATATTGTTTTGTTTATATGTTCATGTACCCTGCAAGTTGATATATTTATAACATTGTTAATTAAATACTTAGGAATCTTAGGTACATAGCTATTGAAGATGCCCTGACGATAAGAAAACAAATGAGAGCCTAAGTTTTACCGACCAATAATAATAAGATTGACAAGACACTCCTTAATGTTTTGGTAAATTTTAAGATGACCCAGTGTTTTGAAAACTGATGACATACCCCTTGACCAAGGTCTTTTCTAAGAGACTAAGAAATAGACGATTATCATGCGTGGGAAATTAACTAGAATCCATGGATGGTTTTGAACTTGAAAAATGCTGAACTTCACATGTGATGAAGGTTCAGATAGGAGAGCTAGGCTCAGGCATTTCTGGTCTGCATGAACCTACGTATCGTAAGCGTTGAAAATAGAAGAATCTTGTATGAGCACTATTCATTGACCTAAGATCTTGAGCACCATAGGGATGAAAATTGTGACCTGCATTCAAATTGCCATCTATTCTACATAGAAAAGGAATGTGATTAATAAGGAAAATCACTCAAATATAATGTTAGCCATGACCAGGAAAAAAGAAATTCATGCATAAAATGGGGAAATGATGTGATAATGCAATGGTGTGGAGTGTGCACACTATGTGAAAAAAGCCCATATTTGACGGTCTTAGCCTGTCAAATTTTGAGAAATTTGACAGACCCTCCTGTCAAATATGCTCATCAAATATTCTCTTGTAGAATTTTTTTTTTTTTTTTGACGGCCCTGGACTATCAAATATTTTTTTGTAGAATGTGCTTCAAAAAAAATAAAATCCATACAATATGACCATCGAATATGGAGATTTAACAAACAATAAGGCGGTCTCTAATTCACCAATCCCAATAAATGAAATAATAATATAAAAATCAGAAAAATAACAAACAAGACAAAAATTATAAAACAAGCTCCAAATTAAACTAAACAACTCAAATTCATATTATATATTGAAATTTCATTACTGAACAAGCTCTAATTGAAGCAATTAGACAGTTACAAATGAAATTACGTCACATAATTGTTTAGAAATAAAACACAGTTAGAAGCAAATGGTCGTGATGTCCTTGATCTCTTTTGGCTCTCTCCGCTCTATCGCGTCATCTTCTTTTCCTCAAGGTTTGGATTTCCCCCACATTGCTACTGTTCTGAAAAATCCTAATAGCACTCTCGTACCTACACAAAAAAGATTTGGTATATCGAGATATCAACCCAAAGTAATAGAAGAACATGTCTCGTTCCGTTGATATGCGGCTATCAAATTGGTCATGGCCAAGATCTCTGGATCATTTTTTGTATTTACAAAATGGCAAAAACTGGTATTCCAAATAAGCAAACTAACATTCAAATATAGTAATAAAAAAAAACTTATAAAGAACAATTACAAGGTTTATTTAAACTCATAAAAAATAAGTAGAATACAAAAAACGAGAAGCCTACTTTAAAAAAAGAGGAATCCAAAAGAGGAGCATTCTATCCAAACATTTATTTAAAACCTTGTAATTGTTCTACTTTAACAAAAATGAGGAATCCAATTAAGTAGAATCAATTAAGTAAAGAGGTTCTTCTAACACATGGTAAATAACATTTGAATAGGAAAACAATGAAGTAAACACCAGTAACATTTAAATTTTATACCTACTCTACAAACTGGCTAGCCGTGAACCCATCTGTTAAACTTGAAGCTAAAATTGATTTTTGGCTATGAGCCATCCAAAAGAACAGTAGCTCAATGTCCAATGCAATCCATCATCATAGGTAGTTGCCTCGCACCACTTGCTCAATAGTCATGTTCTACACAAGAACATGAACATTGAGCTATAGAATGCCTCTAAAGTATAAAAGCTACAGAAGCTACCAATGGCAAAGAAAAGAGAGCAATACCTGAGGGAAAACTAACAAGAATAAGCCTTTCAATTTGAGGAGAATGATGTTCCCATTTTGGACAGTCTCCTCGACTTGGAAAATTACATTCCGAACTATCAAAATCTGCTCCATCTTATTCATTGGATAGACTGCTACCTTGACGGCATCTATAGGCCTGCCTTGGTTACACCATCGTGTAAGCAGCATAAAGATTGCAATAAAGAGAAGAAGCAAAGCAAGTGCTTGACCAACCCATCTCCTGCATGAAGTCATGGGATACATAGAGAGAAGTTACAAGTTCCAACCATTCCCAAAACCTCGACACATCATAAAATTTCCACCCCTTTTCAAATAGTTCACAATGACAAACTAACTGAAATCTGACATTCATACAACAAATATTAAAAAAAATTCTCCATCTCCTAGAAGCACATTACCACCTGGCTGAAACACAGATAGAAAAACAGAACCAAAAGTTAATGGACAGAACTATCTGTGCTTCACACCCTAAAAGCCAACCAATTACAACTTAATTCCAACAAATCTATTGACAAAACACCTAGAAATGATAAGCACCAAATGAAGATCCATGTAATAAACAAACCTGGTAAGCTAATTCCCTTGTATGGCACAAAACAAGTGAAGCAACTTGTCCTACGACATATTTTTCAAACACTTCCTCAGATTTTTTTTCTCTTGGAAGTGGGTTTTAAGCTTAAATAAGGAGATCAAATAAACATTGATGTGTTCTAATCCAATGCACCCAAAAGAGTTGAAATAAAGAGGAATTATAGTAATTGGGTTTAGCAAGAACATATATCATTCCCAAAGGAAGGGCCCTGAATCGGCCTGGTTGAAAAGAATCCTACCCATGATTTTAAGAAGAAAATTTTGAAATTTTAGATAACTAAATTTTGATTTGGTAGGATAATAGTTTGTTTACCTTTACATAAGGAGTGCTTGAAACTTCAGAACTTCTAAGATCAACAGCCTACAAGAAAATAAGTTTCTTTGGATCAGAATAAGAGGATGAAATTATCATTCTGATTTCATGGTTGGGTGATGAGAAGTGTATTAGGAGAAAATATGAAAAAGGTGCAACACCCATTTGTATATTTTTTGTAGTGAACATTGTTTCTAATAAAGAGAAAAGTAAAGAGAAGCTAAACACAACCTTATGCCAGAAAAAAAAAAAAAAAAAAACAAAAACATACTTATGGAAGAAATAGGAGACAAACCTCAAGTGCCTTGCAAACATTTTCGAGTTCGAGATGATAATTGATCTTCAGAGTAGTCATCACAACCTCCAAAACACCCAAGCAAGACTGAGTATCTCGTTCAAAGATGGGAAGCGCAAGGGTCCCATGAACATTATACCGTTGAGCATCATTCACCCGTGGGTACTCATCACTGCTGAAAAATTGTACATTGGGAGTCCATTCTGGTACCTTCTCCAATTAAACTCGACCGGGCAACCCAAATGGCTCGTGAGAATCCTCATCAGCCGGGAACTGGTACTTGATAGAGACATTTCGGTAATTTGTGAGCTGATGACAGTTATCATCAAGCGAGAAGGGTTGGTCATTAGTAATAAGAACAAGCTTGTCTCCCTTCTGTACAGGTACCCATATCTGAATAAGTACATCTCCATTTTTTATGGTATCTCTAATATATTTAAGTGCTTGGATCAGCCTCTCTCACAGAAGGACCCGGATTTTCCGTCGGTCCAATCCACCATCTTCTGCTCAGCTCCAAGCTTCTTCTGGCTGCATAATACTCCACAATTTTATCCATGTTACTGTTTAGAGATTGAGTTTCAGCGGAATTTTCTGCTTGGGGGTTCAACATTAGGATGTTTGGGTATAATTGATGTCTCTATGGATCTTCTTCTTTTTGTCATAAACTCCACATCTGCTAGTTCTTTGATGCTCACGGTTACACTAGGGGTATTGCTTATGAATGAGGATGAAATCCAAAAACTATCATACGGAATAATCCATGCTTTACCAAATGATACATTTTTCAAGCAAGAAGGTATTGAACCAGACAAATTATTGTGAGAAAGATCCATAAGGTTTAAGTGGAGTAGTTGACACAATTGATTTGAAATGGGACCTTGAAGTTGATTTCTTTTCAAGAGAAGAACTGTCATATTTGAGAAAGCATTGATCCAATTCGGAATGTTGCCAGACAAATTGTTATCACTCATATCTAATGTCACAAGGGAGGAACTTCGAATATTCAACATATAGCGGCGGATCTTCATATCCGCTGCAATACATCAATTTTAAAATAATAGAATATACAACATATAGCGGCGGATCTTCATATCCGCTGCAATACATCAATTTTAAAATAATAGAATATACAACATATAGAGGCAGATTTTAATATCCGCTGCAATAAGTTATTCTACACACCTATTACCAGCAGTAGAATAGAACTAGTTGAGAGGTTTCATACCCTGTAAAGAATCCATGAATAATTATTATTTAGCTTCAAAATCAAGCTAACTACACATGGAGCAAAAAAAATTTGTAAGATGTTTCATTCATCAAAAGGTAGTTCAAATAGAAATGATGGATATGGCAATTCTTTTAACATGGCACGTGGGATGAAAAAGTTAAAAATGAAACAAAAAAGCAGTAAACGAGGAAAAATATCGGTGCATGATAATATAATGGGTTGGGCACAAAAGAGAGTGAGAAAGATATTTACAAACTTAATGAAAAAAGTGTATAATGTTTCTTAAATAAAAATATCATTTCTCTCTCATCAGAAAGCTAAGAGTATAAAAGTTTTGCTGATTAAAATAGAATTCAAGCTAAATAGTGGCTCGATGGATAGAACAGTTTAAACATTTTATATATATCAAACTATCAATGCATGGAGCAACTAATTAAGATCTGTCATTAACCAATATGAAGTTCAAATAGAATTGGAGCTAAACAATCTTGGTGGACAACACATTAAGATAATTGTAACACAAGTCATCTAGGGTGCAACTCAGGTTGTGAACTGATCAAGTAATTTGACATCAAAGCACATGGAATCACCAGAGAGAGAGAGAGAAAGCAGATAACATAATCATGAGGACTCATTAAGAGAGCAGATACTGCATTAAACAATATTTCAAAGGAATTGAAGAATTATCAAGGTGGTCAAATAAGTGAGATGCATTTTCAGAAATAGAGGGAAGAGATAGAGAAGAATGACATGATTAAAGCATTTTCATAAATATATCACATATTTGCATCACCGATGCAGTACAAATGAGGAACCTACATATTAAAGCACCATATTAGTAATTGTTGGAAACAGATATCAAAAACTGCAAACTCATTAAGAAAATTTATCACAGACCATATTGCCATCTTTATCAGTTATTTGCATCCGCTCATCAACAAGAACAAAACCCCGTTGTGCAACACTAATTTTTCTAGTAACAAACATTCAGAAACATGTGGATACTAATGATATAATATGTATGAAATGATATTAAACAAAATCGACAACAATGATCAACGATAAGAGAATAATGCAGACAGAGACAAAACATGCATAAGAGAATGATTGCTTTCTAAATGTGCTTTCTGTGCATATATTATTAAGTTGGATAGGAGTTTACAACTTTGCTTTCCCCAATAGTCTTGCTCTCAGCTCCTCTACAACAACATTAATGAACTCTTTAGTACTCAAATATTGGTCCCTGGTTGCATAAAAAAACAGGAAAATATTATCAAAATCATAGTTGATAAAGTAAAAGAAAAAAATCATAGTTAAAGAATTGTGACCATAGTTAAAGATTAAATCATAGTTACCATGCCCCATGAACCAACACATCTTTTAATGAAAGGGGAGGAATAGCCTACTTTTGAGTTTCAGAGCTTTTAAGGGGAAGAAGTAGCTATGGATCTTGACTAGGGAGTATGCATAATGTATTTTCTAGGTGTAAACTTAGAAATCAATCTAGAAACAAGCACTTATTTCTGTTGGTTATTGTTGGTGGCTGAATTCAGTGTCTTAGTTATAAAAACCTTAAAAAATGCATAGGTGACTGATTCCATCATAATGGCAATTGTATAAGTGAAAAATATATACGAAGTACAAAAATATATTAAGTGACAATAGAAAATGACAAGTTCTACCACTCACCCTCAACCTATGGCAGGGTCATCTGTTTTAGTTTTCCCTCTAAATCACCATAGATCTGCAACAAGGACTACAACTTTAAAAGTGGATCACATAACATACTTATGATCATGTCCAATTTATGCAAGCTCACAGGTCACTTGACAAATGGTGTGTTTATGCACGCAATATATGTGCACACACGCACGTACACATCAAATCACTTTGTTCAAGACTCTATCAGGTGTCAATGCATCCTAAAGATATATCTCAATACACACCGATGTCCTAAGTAACTTCGAGCTTAGGCTTGAGCATCTAAGTCAATAATACATTACTTGTTTACATTTGACTAAAACTTACCTTTCATTGATCATTGTTTTTGACAAATGGAACATTGGTTATGCTGAACCTTTTCATAAGAAAAATGTTAATATTATCCCATTAGCCGATAACCAACAAAAATTGAAACTGACTATGCTACATCAATGTCTACCTATTTGACCCGAACTAATAGAAACATAAACCATCTTACATAATAGGTCCTATGCTCTGGTTACATCGATAAGGTGGGCTTTCTTCTGCTTCAGTCCCTTCATCTTTCTAATCTATAAAACCACAAATGGGGATGTAAAATATAAATATGGTCAACGCAATATGAAAAAGAGACTAAATAAGTTCAAGAAGAGAAGGAATACCTGGGTATGAGCCAAAAGATGAATTACAGAACAGTACTTCAGTTTCTTCAGCTGGGACTGAATATCTTTCTTCCCTTCTTCAGTTTCATATTTCTTTGAATACTTGGTGAATGCCTTCTTCTTCAACTTACACCAGTCCTTGTAAAATCTCCTCTTCACTTCCTCATTAAGATGTTGAGCCTAAACAGTGTTCAAAGAACGAAGGCCACAAGGAGTTTTCACATAACCAATAACTCCAATGATAATCATAGGGGGTGTCTCTATTATAGTCACCACCTCACGTGTTTCTTTATTGTGAAGCTCTGTGTTAAAGAAAGGAACTTGTAAGTACAACATAGTAAGTAGTACATGAACATAATTTAGAAAGATATATATTATAAAATTCAAGAGCATCATCAGCGTCAGAATGAGTGGGGCTTGGATCAAGAATGACTATAAATGAGAAAAGGCTCACTTGATCCAAGTTTATCAACATCTCTCACAATGTGAGTCAACCCAGCCTTGTATCCCATAAATGCAGTCAATCTACAAGGTTTTGTTGGGTCATCCTTAGGAAAGGCCCTCATTGCATGAATCCCATTGAGCGAGGAGTTAGAAAGTAAAAAGTGGCAACCTTGTCATAAAACAATGAACAATAGATCTAGAATCTGTAGAAAAAATGTCCTTGTCACTGTTATACTATTCGTGAATACCCTGAATATTATCAATTAAAAGCATAGAAAGGGCCACAACCACAAAGATTTCCTTGTAAAATTTACAATATTTTCAAGCAACCATGTTGCGACTCCATGTGCCTCTTTTGTTCAGAATTTTACATGAGACAAAACTTCCCAGCAGTTAGGTGATATATGATAAAAATTATTCCATTAGAAAGTTCTCTGAGATCTTTACAATGATCCACATGATAAATATGTTTTTCAAAAGTTATCTTCTTATTTTAAATATAAAATTGTTGTGAATCTTTTCCAACATCACGCTTTGAAACTTGACTTCTAAAAATTTTACAATCAACAATGGTTCGTGCATGATGTTTTATTATGACCAACTAAGAGAGAGTGTAGGAGTAGTTTGGAAAAATGAGAAAAATATGAATGGCTAAAGGGCCATTTTCTATGCCACTACAACATGAACGGAAATTACCCAAAAATAAGTTATACGATTATGAGATATGATAAAAGAATGCGTGGAAACAGCTATTAAATCCTAGGAGACTGAAAAAAGAGAAATTAATTTGAAAACAAGCATAAAAAAAAATAAAAAACCAAATATTTTATAGAGAAAATGATGTACCTCCATAATAAGCTGCAGCACAACCACTACAATAAGGTGTTATTGCACCAAAAAGACATGAATTGAACGCCAGTGTTAGTGCTGCCAATACACCAGGCACACCAGAAGCCAAGTGCATGGCAAGAAATGAAAAGTACAAGGCTCCAATATGAGCTGCCTGACTAGCAAATATATGGTGGATGAAGAAATAAACTGCGTGAAGAACAACAAATGCTGCTGGCCAGCTCAATGAGAAAGATTGGAGGCCCTTGGCCACACACACTATGTGAAAAAAGCCCATATTTGACGATCTTAGCCCAACCATATAATGCATAACTAAAAGAAAGAGTAGAAGGGACAGTTTTATACGATGCCTTAAATCTTTTATTCAAAATGTACCTATGACACTAAGCCACATTTGAACAAGAACTAGACTCCATAGTGCAAATGAAATTGGAGTTAACATTTATAGAGAGAAAGCACATTTCCCCTATAACAGTGCAAACTGTATTTTAAGACCTCCATATGAATTTCAAATAGAAAATGGGTATAGCCATGCAAATGAATTCAAATCACAGTTGGGGCTCATTAAAAAATAACATCAGCCATGTTTCATGTTCCATCCTAATGGGCCCTAAATAAAGTTTGCTAGAAGCCAAAGAGGACCACATAACCAGATAATTATAAGCTCAAACATGAAAGATAATTATAAGCTCAAACATGAAAGACCTCCAGTTATGTTTTTAGAAATAAACTCCACTAGGGGAAAATACAGATTCACACCAATTGGAAGAAGAAATGGCATACATATAATGTTTGACCATATACATTTACCTCATCCACACAGAAATGTGATGGTTCTTTTGCCAGTTCAAGGACACCTTTAGTGCAATTGAAAGGTCGAACTTCAATGGCACGATGGAAGGCAAGAAGGCATGCAGTACCAAGAGGCACTGGCCATGTACTCAATTAGGAGTTGATAACCTTCGGGGACTGTAGTCTGCAGCCTCACACACTCCGCTAATGCAGAACATCAGCATTGGGATCTAAATACCAGGCCAGTAAGAGCAGCATTGAAAATCTAAAATCCGCTTTATGAATGTAAGAATACTGATCAAAAGGCATCATGTCAGACACCTTGTATCCATGTTAAGCACCGAGAAATGTGCTCATAGCTAAGAAATGAAGATGATAACTTTAGAAAAGAGTGTGTAATCGAGAATCCACAAACTATTGAGTGAAAGGCATAAGCAGGTCATAATATAATGCCCACCAAACACATAAGCAGTCCATAAAATACCCTCAATTAAAAACAATACATTTGGTATTTCAGAACCATGGCAATGATAAAACTAAGCAATTTTGGATGATGGGGTCTTGTTCAAGTATCCACTGAATGAAAGGAAGCTAACTGAAAACATAAAATAAAATAAAAGAATTAATCTCATTTAGACAGCAATATAAGGCTTCTATTTCACAAACATTTCGATAAGTAGTAGTACCTAATAAGGAACTCCATGAAGCTATCTATGGCTTGGCACCTCTATTATAGATACTCACTAACTTCTCACAGTTGAAGGAATTTTATGAAAATTTAAGAAATTTTTAGCTATATGTTGTTAGATCTTGTGAAGACACTATGAAAGACGTTACACAGGTATATGTCACCCCTTCATTAATGACAGTCCTTCATATATGGAAATGGAATAGATAGTACAACTATGCATACACACACACATGAACACATACTATGTTATTGCATATATGCTCCAGCATTAGATTTCCCCATCTATTACCCCTCTTTTAAAATAAGAGTAAAAAAAATAAACAAAATTGCAATGAAAAGAAAGCACACCTTGCCAGACATCATATCAATGGAGACAATATGGGAGACAGTTTCTTGGGAGAATATAACAGGTGCATATTCATAGTGGATGGGTGAAGGATCCAACTTCTCAAGAATGTAATCTTGAACTGGGGATTGGTCCTCTGTCTTCATTTTCTTTATCGTCCATTTGTGCAGCTTCTCAAATTGCTCTCTCAGAATGCAGAGCTTTCAAAGCGTAAGCAACTCCACTAGTTAGTGGCCTTTCAAAACCTGTTCTTTCTGTATACGCTGCAAAAGTTTTTTGTGGAAAAGAAAGAGTCAACATCATAATTCCTACAATACAATATTGAAACCAAAGACATGCCAACCTCGATCCTCATCTACGTAATTACGTGCAAAGGGTATTACCTAATGCTTCATGACTCTTATCAGTTAATTTTATTGGGTCTTCATGATTCCTACCTAAAAGATCTGAAAAATGAATGAAACCAAAATTTGGGTTAAAAGATAGAATAACTTGATCAATTGTGGAAGGTTGAGATGAGAATGACCAAGGCATGGACAAGGTTTATGCTTACATTGAACTGATCTTGCAACATCCGGGCCCTCTCGTCACACATGTTGGCAAGCATCTCTGTCCTCCACAAAATTGTACTCTTGTTTATGAATCAATATAACCATATGGACCCAATCACCCTAGACAAAAGAAACAGAAATAGTAGTTTTTTCCTCCACTTCCCACTTCCTTTAGAAGAGCTTTGAGACTGTTATTGCTGCTTCTGCAACGGCTGCAGCTGAGTTTACGGTTGCTTCTGAACCTGCTTCCACTTTTAGATCAATCCACGAACTTTCACGAAAACTAGAGACTTTCTAGCTCACCATCATACCGATTAGGACACACCAACATATCTTCAACAAACAGATTGGGAAACTCACACAATGTTGTTCTTTGCAGTTTCCGAGCACTCTCATTTGCAAGACATTCTGATCAAAGGAAAAATAACCAAATAGACACTAAAAAAACTGGAATGTTTCACCAAATGTATGTGTGGAAAACACGAAAGTATCATAAAAAATTCTTAAATTTTAATGTTTCCCACATTAAAGAAAACTAACATGATAGTACACAAAGCAAACCATCCAAAGACAAACATAAAAACAAAATACATAGAATAAACACACATTTACCTTTCAACATGTATGCACTTCAGTTAAAGAAGATATGTTATCTTGAGATAAAATAATGAAACAACATCATGGCTGGTGAATCAGGTTTCTCGATAATGTTCTCGTCTTGAATCGGACATTGGTCCGAGTCTTTTATGTTTTCTGTTTCCCACCCATGATGCTTTTGAAATTTCTCTCTCTCAGATGACCTTACTTCCAAAGCATAGGCAATTCTATCGTGGTGTGGTATATAGAGTCCTGATCTCTGCATACATTCCAAGGGTGCTTATTGTGAAAAAGCGATATGAAATGGTCAGCAAGGATGACAAGAGTACATAATAACAACATGATCAATCCAAAACCCTCAAATAATTGATAACAATGTATCGACATGAGGGATTTTCTAATAATTTGTTTATCTTCTTTCTTGTATGGTGAGTTGAAATTAAACTCATGACCTCAAGGTTCCATTGAAGAGTTTCATCAAGTTGTGTTACAGGTGTAACACATTTAATAGGTAAGTAAATTTAAACCCTCAACTGTTAACAGAATTTGAAAAATTGTAATTTTATATAGAAATCTCTTAATTACTACAATACTAGCATATAACTATAAGAAGACAAATAAAAAATTTGAGCATATAATACTTTTTTATAGGTGCACATTTAAGCATGTATGCTATAGTTTTTCTAATCACCCATTTTATTTTAATCTTGGAACATAGTTGAATTTGACACCATTTAAGTAATTTATTTGGAAAGTCTCTTCCTATGTTTATGCCTGAATGCTCGATGATGGATTGAAACAATCACTTAAAAAAGATCAGAACATTTTAACAAACTCTTAAAAAAGATCTGACATCAGTCACACAGCATTTCAAAAGCATCTCTCCATCTTAGTCACCAAGTTTTAACTTCAAGGAGGCTCATTTCTTTCCCCATATTCCCACCAACTACATACTAGGTACTCTAATTCTCAGGGTCAAAAATGACAATATGAGCTTCTACCTCTTTTCTTTGTTCATCATCATGACTATCATGGTACAGCCTCAATGGCTAATTTGCCCAACACAAAACAATATCATATTGTTTCCTGATATTCCTATTTTTTACACATATCAAAATAATTTTTCGATAACCCTATTCTCAATGATGTCAACACATTGTCCTTCACTCTACCCCTCTTTTGCATACCTTTTTAGCATTTTTATACCTTTTGAAGTTTTTCTCAATCTATTCATTTGTTAATTCTTTCTCACCTCCTCTAGTCCTTCACTTCACCCCTCTTTTTGCCTCCCTTTTTAGCATTTTGACACCTTTTTGAAGTTTTTCTCAATCTATTTTGTTGTTAAACAATTTTCTCACCTCCTCTAGTCCTTCACTTTACCCTTCTTCTGGACTTGACAGCTTTTTGAACATCATCATTCCACCAAAAAGCTTCCCTATGTTAAGTGACTTCCCCTTTTGATTCAACAAAAACCTATTTCTTTTTTTCAATATATTTGGCTACTCCATCCTACATATCAGACAAAACAAAAAAATCAATAGTACTAGCACAACCCATATATGATTTTTCCACACCTACACTACGTCATAATGCGCCAAAAACGACTGCCCCTACAGTCGCAAAAAGAGTCGTTTTAAAAGGAGTGATTTTTTAAAAACGACTGTCTAAGACAGTCGGAAAAAAACGACTGTCAAAGACAGTCGTAAAAAACGACAGTAAAATAAGGATATAGCGACGGTCAGCGACCGTCGCTATAGGGTATTTTAAAATAAAAATATATATATTTTACACCTGCCCCCCTTCACCTGTTGTTAAATAGTGGAAATACCCCTATGTTTGACATTGATGTCCTAGACCCCAACTAACAATATGAAAAGACCCAAATACCCCTCGTCTTCAACTTTCATAAATGTAACTAAAAATCATTAATGATCTCCCATTCCTGTTTCAAATCAACACCCACATTCAGTTCAAACTAAATATCACAAAGAATAATTCTGAAATAGACAGATATACAATCCATCAAGCACTTGGACACAGATAAAACAGAAATCATAAAGAAAAAGAAAAAAAAAACTTAAAATTCCCTTCTTTTTTTTAATATGTAGAAACAACTCAAAATTGGGATAAAAAGGTTGATGGTGAAAGAATTTGAACCTAATCCCAAGTAAGATCTCGAAGTGGTCAGTATAAAACTTTTAAACAAATAATAAAGATAAAAAATGATCTAATAACAAAAAATTTAAAGACAGTATACGTACCTGCAAGGAGTGTCGGATTCACGACGATATAATTTTTTTTGATAAGAGGTTAAAGATGATATAATAACAAAGAGAAATAATTAAAAGAACCACAATATGCTACCAATAGGGAACAATGAACAATCTAATGCTTGTAACGCAAAACATATCCAAATATACAGAACCTTCAGTTGTGTTTCGTGATGTCTCATGCAGTAACGCAAGTGATGTTGATAACGAGGCTTGAAGAGTGGAAAGAGAACGCAATTCTCATGAATGTTTGACATGAGCCCTTATAGATCTATCGCCGTACAATGCTGCCATAAATGCATCCTTATTATAGCCACAAATTATAAAGGTGATAAAACTACTACTAAAAAATTAAAATAAGCATTCACATACAAGGAACCATCTCCAAATAACAGATGTGTTAATTGTTCAAGAGAATCCAAAGTTCTTTCATACCAGATCCAAGAGTTTGTAGCCCAAAAATTAGAAGAGTGATAAATATAACAAATAGGGAACACTAAAAGAAGAAAAAACAGCATACCCCAAATTCAGAATTGGCAAGAGATTGAATGAAATCCATTAAATAGCACCAACCTGGCAGTGGAAGGCAGGGTTCTCTACAAGCACTGCTGCAGGTTTAACATCCGAGAAGTCCTTCTCTTGCAAAGAATTGGATATGTCATTAGCGGAGAAGGGAATGTTGCACCAAGAGGCACTAATTAGAAGTAGTTCTTACTATAGTAAAAGTTCCACATCATCTTACAATGCTTCCGCCAAGACTGAAACAAAACATCGGCTTTGGGGAATGGTTCATATTGTATGGGTCAAGGCAGTCTCGGTTTTTCTCCTAAGAGAATGCCTCATGGCAAGATTTCAAATCTTGGTTCAGACCCATGTTACCTGATTCGTGGGTTCGCTTGGTTTGAATTCGGGTTTGCATTTCGTGGTTTGCCACTCAAGAATGAACCTGGTTTGTAGGGTAGTTAAGGTGCGGGCAAAGGTCATTGGTGATTTCATCGTAGGAAATTCTTGACTTCTGGTGTATAACCTGTGGAGCAACCAACCAAGGGAAGTGATGATAGCATAAGATGGCGAAATTTTAAAGTAACTAAATTCAATGCTCGTAAAACATTATATTTTCAATAAAACCAACACACTTGTTGATGAAATCAACGGGTGCTAAATAAGAAAAAGTTACCAAATATGCTTTCCAAGTAATCTCATGCTGTTACCAAAACATCCTTCTTGAATGTCTTAAGATTGTCATTGTTCCAAATTTGTATGGCTAATCATGTCTTAAATATTCACTGGAATTTTAATTTGGACACCAATGTATTTTGTAGGTAATAATTAATAAAATTTACAACAAACGGTAAAATGATTGATAGTATGAACTTCACAGTTGAACCAAATTGAAGTGGTCTACCAAGGTCACAAATTAAATAGCAGTATGCAACATCCACGCAAGTTCCATATCGATATACATATCAGCTTCAAGTGTTGACACTATACCATACAAAAAATACTTAAGACCAGTCTGCCCCAAATTCAACAGTTTTAGTACTATCCATGCAGTCTAACAAGCTCTTAAGCCAAGTGAGAAACTTCAAATAATCAAAGGCATATCATACACCAGAAACTCATTAGTAAAGATAAATTTAACCAGTTGTGACAGTATCTACATTTTTAATTTTCTTTTCCTCTCTTTTCTCTTCTGCTGTATTAGTAGGTAGGTCTCCTTAACCTCCTTTGTTCCTTTTGGTTTAGATTAATGTACCTCATGTTTATGAAAATTATAATAATAATAGTAATAACAATAATTACAATAACAATAATAATAATAAGTTATCGTATTAAGCTTCAATACATGAAAAACGTACCAAGAACCCCACAGCTTGCCTAATGTGCTTAAGTTCATCCCAAGACGAGCCTGCATACTGCAATGAACCAGGAATCTTCAGATATAATTAAAAAATAATAATGATAATAATAATAAAGTAAAGCTAACTAAACAGGCTAGTGAAAATCATGGAAGGGACTTGCGTCTTCTTTTGCTTGGGCACACCATAACTCTAATTCAGCCAACCCAGATTTCACATATTCTCCATTGCTGAATGTACAGCACTCATGACGTAGCAGAAGACTAAAGCAGCATGTAACAGCATCCTTATATATACAGTAAACTTTTTAAAGATTTATGTCGAAAGACGGCACAACAGAACAGTTATTACCTGTTAAAAAGTTGGACGTTGATATAGGAGAAAATCTGAGTAAAGATCTTCTGAATAAGAACCGGAGGGACCTGAAACAAGGGAAATTATAAGCCTAACTGGGCAATATAATGCACTTGCTAATGGTGCTCAAATCCTTAGTAGCTTAATATAATGCACTTGCTAATGGCGCCAATGATAAAATGCACAAGTTATTGCTAACTTACGCAATAGGTGGAGAAGCGGTAGGGATCACTCCTATTTTCTTTGATGAACCATCAAAACATTCCAGAAGTAAGATTGTTAGCTACTACATGAAATAAATGGAGTAAAGTACATGGTAAAATTATGCACCAAAAACCATGCATGTGGACCAGAGACATTGATAAAGTATCTAGGTATCATAGGTGGCGAGCTAAAACTATGAGCATGAGAAGCATAACTAAGCATAGAGTCTTAAAAAAGGAATTCCATGGCTGCTGACAACTTGTATTTGTGCTCCTTACATGCCTTACGGCAATATGACGTAGTGGCTAAACCTCATATATCATATAGATAGACAACACACCAACCAGTCATTTGGAAATACACAAAAAACAAAAACAAAAAAAATCAAATAGTTAAAATAGCCTACCGAGCACAACTCTAGAATACAACCAACACTCCATATATCACATGGGTAATTCCATCCAAGTCCAGTACGGACAAAATCACAGTGGTTAACAGTAGTACAAAGCTGCCAATTATTCTTAAGAGACAACCAAAAAAAATAAAAATAAAGGTAGGCAACAAGGGAGATGCGGATATCAATAACATCATACCAAGAATAACCTCAGGTTCACAGTAATGCCGTGTTGATACGATGTACCTATGATCCTGATGCTCATAGGTTGTGCTACCAAAATCAATCACCTTGATAGCACTTAACTTCGGAAGTATCTTGAAGTAAGACCCATCCTTGGGCGATCGAGATGAAACCTTTACATCTACAATATTTTAATGGTGTTATTAAACCAATGAAATAATAATAAAAGAAGGTAGGCAAAGAAAAAAGAAAGAGAGGATTTTCAATTTCTGGTAGGAAGAAGATGAGATCCATCTTTTAAAACGTAACTAACCTTGAAATCTGGAATTTTTACATACTCTGGCGAAACAAGAAGTATGTTCTCTGGCTTCAAATCAGTATGGATGAGACGCAAATCATGCATAACTGCAAATTTTATAAATACAATACCAAAACATAAGCACTTGTAGCAGTGGACACATAATTCAACATAACAACCATCTACTGATTAAACAATTTAACTGATAATAGCAAGCAAAGGCAGAGAGGACTGCCAATGATAGTCAAACCAGTTCAGTATTTTTACGTCCAGTCCAGATATATGATATGAGATAAAATCTTGAGGTCACTCCAACACAACTCTTTGAAATAATATCATTCAAATAACATTTCATTCCAAAATGACACTCATATTATAAACTTTTTAATATCACACTTACTATTTATAATAGCGTTTGGACCACAACATTACCTTGAAATTAGATTTCTTGTGACAAACAATATATTGTAGTCAAAATTGCTGATACAATTATTTTATCTGCGGATGTATTATACAAGAGTCGTGATAATCGGACTACCCCACATGGCACACTCAATTGACTCTCCTCTCTTGATGCGACAAGTTCGAGAACTGTAGATTTGTATGTTTTGTATCTCGAAACGTACAGATCTATGGTTCCCAAACTTTTCACGTCAACAAGTTCGATTGAGTGTGCCATGTGGTGTAGTCAGATTATGATAAATCATTATACAACTCAAAAAAACAAAAGGTGCCATTTAGCCAATGATGAGCTTGTGAAAAAAAATGTATTTGTTTAAGAAAGACTTTGAAAATGGACTGTGAACAAACTCTCAAAAGTCTAAAATCCAATGGTGAAAACATGTCTTTTTAAGAGTTGTTAAAATTTTGTATTCTACATCCATGTGGCATCCGATCATGTTTTTGGATGCCACATGGACATGCAATCCATATAGGTAGTTGATCAATGACTTGAACACTTTTTTCGTTGTCTGTGGATCAAGAACTATGCTGAATGGTTCGTTATACGGATTTGAGTGGGAAACGTCCAATCACAAGAAGGAAAAGAATTTAATAGAGGAACTCCCAAGCATTTGGTGATCTCAAATATGCCCGTCAATGGAATGTAGACTCTTTTATCTTGCTCATTTATGCCTCTGAAATGTGGTTGGGGCCTAATATTTGAGCCTATTGGAGGATAGTAATTAGGCCTTACGCAAATGGGTGGGGGTTTGGAGCACAATTCTTGAACAAGTAAATGGAAGTGAATCAGTAGACATTGATAATTAATCAAATCCAGAAAAGATAACAACAATTACTTGGTAAAACCCTCCAACTTGGGGCATCTCCACTAAAATTAACCAATCCAGACAGAGAGAGAGAGTATTCACTTGTTATTGGTCCCAAAGAGTTCCATGTGCTACTATTTGGGTACTAAACACAGTAGCTTTTTTTATATTGGTCCACTGTTTCTGATAAGCTCATGTGGACCAATACAAAGCCAAACTATCTATCATCTGACATCACCAATGAGTGTAACATAAAATTTTCCCAACATCATAATAAAGTTATAGACAAGTCATCATATGTAAACAATCCTGAATGCTCAAAAAAAGTACATGATTTAGATGCAAGCGAATGAAAGAAAATATTTATCGAATGCAATCCATTCGATTGGCCTAGGTAAAAAAAAATTGTTTAGCGTTGCAAATGCGTAAGCCTGTTTATAGTGAGATCAGTAACTCAAAAGGTGCAGACAGATCACAAACCCAAGATCTGTTGCTCAACAACTAGGCCCTCACCTACCCAAACAAGTAGGTTTATTCTTAAATGTCTAGTATTGCCATCTCAAGTCAATGTAGGATACCAGGACATGAATCCAAGTAAAAGTTACATGAATGAAAACTAATGGTCCCTTGAACTATATCCAACCTTTCCACAAGGAAAAGCCTAGGTAGAGAAGACCATGTTTCCTTAGGTAGTCGTAATCATATAGAGCGAGAAATATTGCATAAAATCAAACCCGGCCGAAATGAACCTGAACCAATCACAATAACTAACTCTATATCACATAAAACTAGGTAAATCCTCATACGCTAGCAATTCAAATCATTCAAAAAAAATTATAAGAATAAACTATATCACATAAAAAAAAATTCTCCAATATTTTCGTTTTTTGTTTAGGAGCTAAATCTGTGGACATAAACAAGAAACAATAGAAGGTGACAGTAGTTGGGTATGTTGAGGAAAACAACGTCTTGAAGAAGGTTAAATCAACAGGACACAACAGTATTTGCTTTAACAAGGAAGAAAACATTTAAAACCCTAAATTAATTAAGGAAAATCTGAGATTCAATCAAAAACTTTAACATACCTGAAGATTCGATCGCAAACCAAGCAAAGGGAGAGAGATCCATCAAAGCCCTAAAAATTTGGATCAAACGCCGATCGATTTCTTTCCAAAAGCGAGATAGATTCGAGAAAAGCGACGGATTCAAGAGAAAGCGCGAATACAAACAGAGTTGAGAGAGAAGAGCAGTAGAGTGAGAGTGAGAGGAGAGACAGAGACGAGTAGAGAGAGAGAAGAGCAGTAAAGCGAGCGTGAGAGCAGTCGAGCGGGAGAGAGATAGAGGAGAGAGTCGAGTGAGAGAAGAGAAGAAGTTCGACGGAGATCGAGCTTCAATAAACGAAGGTCTGGAAATAAATTTTTCTTAAGAGTGACTATTGGCACCCCAATTTTTACTTATTAACGTCAGGTTCGTTGAAACGACGGTTAAACGACAGCTAAAAACTGTCGTAAAAAACGACAGCCTTTAGCAGTCGTTTTTAACGCAATTTTGGCGTCGCAAAAAATCCAATATGACGTAGTGCTAGAGACAAAATTATAAAAATGGATACCATAAATATAGAGATTGATGGATGACGAACAAATACAAAGTTATCTTGGCCTTCTATACCATAGAGTTGAACAAATTCTTCACTCTCTTAAAAGCAACACTTTTTTTTTTTTTTTGTACAAATCACCACGAAAGCAGGAAAGGTGAATATGTATCCTTTAAGCCCTGATAAGTAATAAGACAAACAAGCATGTCCAAAAGGTTTAAAAATATGACTAAGTCTGTGTTTGGCAACACTTCTGAAGTCTGAATGGAGGTGGTCCACCATTCAAATTCAGACTTCAGATCTGTGAAACATGCTTGTTAAATTTCAGATTTCAGAATAAGAAGTTGATTTCAGCGAAAAAAATTCAGCGATAGAAAGTCGCTGGAGGGTAGTTCTGAATTCTAAAAAATTTATTTTTACCTAAAATACCCTCGTAAAAAACCCTTACCTCCTCTCTCTTCTTCATCTCCTTCCTCTCCAACTCAGCTGTCAAGATAACAATACTTGACTGGTTTTATTGAAATTTCGGGATTAAGGTTTGTGGGTCATATCACTCCGATCGGATTCTAGATAAAACCACTGTAGAAAGAGAAACCCAGGTCAGATTTCTAGGTTTAAAATCTAGGATTCTCTCTTATAGTTAGATAACCTAAAATTTCAGTTCTTTGGAATCAAAGTGAGAACTAAAGAAGAAAGACTATCAGAACAACTGATTTCTTCACAAACACAGGTAAATCAAGCTTTCCCGGCTAAGATCAGAAAGATTTCACCCCTAATCGCATGAGAGAAAGACGAGAAGAGTGGGGAGAGAGAGAGAGATGAAGAGAAGAATAGAGAGAGGGTATATTAGAGATAGATCAGTTTATATACACAGATGGAACAGAAGAGTGGGAGAGAGAGAGAGAGAGAGAGAGAGAGAGAGAGAGATGAAGAAAAGAATAGAGAGAGGGTATATTAGAGATAGATCAGTTTATATACACAGATGGAACGAGTTTTATGGTTTTTTTTTTTAAAGCTGTTTATTGGCTTTATCATATATCATACTTTTTCAATTTGACTTCTGACTTTTATAATGACTTGTGAAATTTTGAAAATATCTCTTTGTTGATCATGTTATTATTTTATCGGATTTGAACAATGAATAGTACAATATCAAAGTGGCTGTTTGATACCATTTTTAAACTCGACTTCTACTGTGTTTGCGTCTAGAAGGCGCTTTTTAAAGTCGAATGCCCTATTTGATAGCATTTTGAAATCGTTTGATTTTTTGAGGATATTGTAATCTTCTTAGTTGTAACCCCTCAAAGTGGGGGAGGTTTCAGAAAAATCGAGGAATAAAATTCGTTTATCCAACCTGAAAATCTTTAAGGTAAGGCTTGGTTGTTGTTTTAGAGAAAATTGTGTGTACACTCGTACGGTTAAATTTTGAATTAGAAAACCTCTCAAAAGTGATATAAATTTTATCCACCGAAGATGTTAGTTTTGAGAAGTATTGTTGTAAATGGGTCTATAAAAGGATAACAATATGTTATATTTTTTTATTAATAATTTATTAAAATTATAAAAGGGTAATGTTGTCAAAATGACGATTATGTTTTAAAATTCTATTTGTAACCAGAAGCTCTTAAAATTATAAACAAACAACTTTTCCAGAATAAGATTCCAGATTTCAGATTTCAGACTTCAGATTTCAGACTTCAAACTTCAGACTTCAGAAGTGTTACCAAACATACCCTAACTTTCTTAAATATTTTCATATAACATAAATACACTAAATTTTAGATAGTTAATCATTTTCTTTTTTCAAGTAAAGCTGTATCAAGCACCCCATATTCGTATATATACCTATAAAAGTTTCCCAAGTTAGATAAACGACAATGAAAAACTGACTATTTTAAAAGATGAGTACATTCATATCTGATATAAAAAATAAAAAGTAGAAGACAAACAGTGTAGAATTTTCACGAGGCAAATCCATAGGAAGAATTACTTTGATTCCAATATTGGAGAATACTTATAAATAAATAAATAAAAATGGAAATAGAGTTTGGTCTTCAAAAGCAAACATGAGATGTTCCACTCTTTCAAGACCAACAAAAAATCAACCTGATTGGTGTGTTACAATGTTAGATTTATGTACCAAAAAAATGCTACAATCAGACAGATAATGTTAGCAGATGAAAATGCTCAAATCCAATGGTTCTAAACAACCAATAAGTTTAAGTTTTGTGCATAGTTCCAATAAGGGGTGTTCCAAATATTAATATGGTAGTGAGTTTGAAATATTTTGACACTCAAAAAACCTTGAAATCTCCTTCACAATCTCAAAAATTAAATCTACAATCCTCCATTGGAGCCATAAAGAGCAACAACAATCCAACACAAATTCAAATAATTAATAATAATAAAAAAAAAAAAAAAGACATGGGTTTAACAAATCACAATCACCAGAAGAAATCCAAATAAGAAATCGATGGAACTCTATGGTTTGATATTTGTGTCGTTTTTACGGATTGAATCCATGGGTGTTGAAGGATCAGATAGAAATCGATGGGTTACAGAGTACCAGTTGCAAAAAATGAAAGATCGAAACGAGAGAGAGAGAGAGAGCTTACTAGATGCTGCAATCCAGCTTGTTGAAGTAATCGTGAGCACCAACAGCAGAGAGAAAACAAGAGCGAGTGATAGAGAAACAAAGGGAAAAATGAGAGGGAAGAGGGAAAATGATTTTTGCGCCTCGTTCTTTCCTCGCTCAAATTTATTTTTCCCGCAAGATTTATACAGACGGATGGTTTTCTCCGCTGCCATTTGTAGATAAATGGACGGATACTCTGTCAAATTTCTTTTTCCCTCAATTTTTTTTACAGACGGATAGGTTTCTCTGTTGCCATTTGTAAATAAATGGAAGTTTTTTGCGATATGAATGGGACTCTGTTGTGGCGGAACCATTTATCCGCTGCCATTTCATGTTAAATGAAATTGATTTTACCATATGAATGGGTCTCTATTGCGGCAGAACCAATTATCCGCTGCCATTTGTAAAAATTTCAATATAAATGGATCTCTATCGCGGCGGAACTAATAATCCGTTGCCAAAAACATGAAAATATTGTAAGTATTGCTGCGGAAAATATAATCCGCTATTATATTAAGTTTAAAAAAAAAAGAAAAAACTCACTAAACAAAGTTTTGAATGTAAAAAAAAAAAATCAATTTTTTAGTGACGGATATATATTTCCGCTACTATATGTATGTGAATCAACAAGTGAATTTTTTTCGTATGCGCGGCTCTTATAGCGGCGGATAAAATTATCCGCTGCAACAAAGGTACATATAGAGTCGGATAAAATTATCTGCTGTTATAAACCGCCGCTGTAGATCAAAAATGTTGTAGTGATCATTCTTTTGCAAATGTATGTACATCAGATTTGTTAAGTTGAGGCAAGAAGGCATGGTCCCATAAAGATTGTTTTGAGAAATATCAAGAAATTCAAGCATCTTGAGTTTGCAAAAAGTGTTTGGTATAGCACTTTGAAAATAATTTTTCGACATGATGAGATAATCCAACCTCGAAAGGTTTCCAATCCATTCAGGTAGCTCACCTGATAAATTATTTTTGGACAAGTCCAATGAATGCAGGATTCTCATGTTACCAAGAGATCCAGGAATGCTACTGTGCAAAGAATTTTTAGATATGTTTAGGACAAATAAATTTGGAAGAATTGAACCGATTTTCAAGGGAAGTTCTCCATGGATTTGATTAACAGAGATGCCGAAAAAATGCATGTGAGTGTTTTTGGATTGAGATGGCAGATGAAAGGGACCAATGAAGGAGTTATGCCTGAGACTTAAGAATTCTAATCTTGTGTTATTCTCTAGTATCCATGTTGGGAGCTTTCCCTTGAAATTGTTATTAGACAGATCAATGTATCTCAAGTTGTGTTGCGTGGACAAAAAACCAGGAGTAACTGTGCTCATTTTCAATAGGCCCTCAAATTGATTATCAGAAAGAGAAGTGTACTCAAGTGATGTGAGACCAAGAAACAAGGATGAAGGGATGTTTCCTTCCAATTGATTATGAGAGAGATCCAATAGATGAAGAGATGTCAAGTTGTCGAGGCATGCTGGAAGATTTCCTTCGAATCTATTTCCATTGAGATCTAACTCTTGAAGGTTCTTCAATTTGCACAAACCTAGAGAAATGAAAGAAGTGAGATGCACGTGATGCTTATCTTATAAAATTGCTTTCAAAGTGATGAAAAAATTATTAAATGAGTAACTTTAGAGTAAGTATATTTTTCTTTCATGTCTACTGGTAATGACGAAAAAAAGAAGAAGAATGTTACATGGACTTGACAGAATTTCAGATTAATGGGAAGAAAGAGAGGTGGCAAATCAATTTAAATTGTTTACCTCAAATTGGTAGGGAGCCATTTAGTTCATTGTTTTCCAAAGATAAGGTCTTGAGAGAAGTCAGTCCCAATGGATAAAGAAATACTCCCATTGAAGTAGTTATTACTTAGATCCAACACCTCCAATTTTATCAAAGAAGTGAACTCTACAAAAGGAAAGATTAAATAAAAATATGATCTGAAACTAAAACTAAAACTAAAAGCGGATTTTCTTTGAGATTTTGGACTAAACATGCTTACCTTCAATTGGAATTGGTCCTTCTAACGAATTAGATTTGAGATACAAAGCCTTAAGAGATGAAAGTTCACCCAAAGATGAAGGAATACTCCCATTGAAGTTGTTAGAACTTAGATCCAACACCTCCAACTTTATCAAAGCAGTGAACTCTACAAAAGTAAAGATTAAATAAAAATATGAACTAAAACTAAAACTAAAAGCAGATTTTCTTAGAGATCCAGGACTAAACATGCTTACTTCAATTGGAATTGGTCCTTCTAAGCCATTATAACTGAGATTGAGAGTCTTAGAAATGAAAGTTCACCCAAAGATGTTAGACTCTTAAAAAAGTTCCCACTCAAATCCAAGTGTTGTAATTTGTTGAGTGTGGATAATTTATTGAAACCTGTGAGTACAAAAACAGGAGAGAGAGAAGATATGAATCAGTCTCTTGTGTGTGTGTGTGTATGTGTGTGCGTGTGTGCGTGTGTGTGTGAGAGAGAGAGAGAGAGAGGCCTACCTTCATTTTCAACCCAACTAGATATCCAATTTTTGGATAAGTCAAGTGTCCTTAGTTGCTCAAAGGGAAGAAACAAGGAGACATTCAGATACCACCAATCTCTTAACTCATGATCCCTATCACTATTAAGAGAAAGTTTGATGACTCGCCTACTGGTATTGATGTTGTTACATAAAACTCCCTCCCACAGACAACAATTAGTCTCCATCTTAGGGTCCCAAGAAGAAAGAAAAGACTCTTCTGAGTGATTGAAGGCAGATTTGATATGTAACAGAGCAATTCTCTCTTGTTCTAAGCATCCCAAACACCCTAATCCTTCAAACTTAACCAATAATATTACCCACAAAACCCACAAACACAGCATCATATAAGAAGGCTCCTACTCTCCAAGATATATATAAGAAACTATGCTTGATTGATTTTAAATTGAAAATCTAACTAAACCCAATATCCCTTTTATAATGCTTTATTCCTTGTTTACACAGTGCTGATGTGGCAGTGGACAAAGAACCTCAAATTTAATTTTATTTATTTTAATCTCAAGGAATTTTTATTTTTATTTTTTTATGGTTATTCTATAAAAGTAAGTCAACTTGCCGTAATAATAAAGAAAATTTATTATTATTCTATAAAAGTGAGTTTGTAAGGAGATCCTGGTCTCGTATTCCAACCCCGTTCAAGTGTAAGCAAATGTCTCACTCCAAATCTAAAAAAATAAATAAAAATTTTAAACTTATCTTCATGGTGGATTCTCTAACTCATTAGATCTGTACATGTCATCAATTCATAGTCCATTGTTGGGTCTTACACTTAATGAGAAGATCACACGGCCAAAAAAAATATAATAAGCTGAAATGAATGACAAATTATAAGTTTGAAAGTCTATTTAAATGATGGTGAGCGACAATGTTTAAAATATCGTATTGATTGAATTTTTCGGTTAATGAAAGTTTAAATATGGTGTCAATTAATACATACCTAAAACATTCAATGTTTCATATCAGCTTGGCTGATACTGATACGTATCGATAGATACATTTTGATATTCACTACAACAAATACGGAAATTAGGAACGGTTTATTACCGTTCCTAAGCCTCTATGAAACGGTTTGCAAACTGTCTTTAATCGAGGCGTCGTTAATGAGGTTAAACGGCTGAAAGCCGTTCTATATTTCATGATTTGGAACGGTTAAAAACCGTTCCAGATCTCTGAATTTGGAGCTGCTTAAAACCCTTCCCATTCTGCGTCTTTATATAACAGCACACAATATCCAAAAAGATTTGAGACATCTGATTTTATAGAACTGATGTCCTAGGTCTGAGACTTTAGACATCGATTATAAACCGATATCTAAAATTGTTATAAATTGATATCTAAAATTAATATATATATATATATATATATATATATATATATATATATATATATATATATATATATATTTTTTTTTTTTTCTATTTGCCTATTACCCACGGTTAAAATAGATCCAAATAAAGAACATCGAGGTTCTCTATCACATTAATTTATACACAAAAAGAGTTGCAATAAGTCATAACTTACAAATCCAAAATTACAATGCATCGATAAACCCCATTCACAATCATTACACAAGCACAAGTGCTTACAAGGAAGCAATGCCAGCACTCCCATCCCTCCCTATCTTCTTTAAGATCCCCACAATGCCCATAACTACCAATAAAAGAATTCTTTCGTGTCACCACATTGCATACTCTCACGATGAACTTCCGCACCTTCAAAGGAGTATCCGAGAAGCAAGTGCTCCTGATCAACCAAAGAACCAAGGACTATAAGGTGAGAAACTTTCATGTCCACTAGTTCATAAAAGCCACCGATTTAGAATGAGTGTACTAGAGAGTTGTATGTAAAAACTAAAACAAAATGGATATAATTTCATAAAAGCCAGCTCTTATAGTGCAAGAAAGCAAAGGAAAACACAGAGAGAGAGAGAAAGAGAGAGAGAGAGAGAGAGAGAGAGAGAGAGAGAGAGAGAGAGAGAGAGAGGGAGAAGATGAGAGGAAGTAATCATTTAATAGGTTTTATAAACTTTGCAACATTATTAGAAAAAAAAAAAAAACAGAATTGATTATCTTAAAATGAATATCAAAGATATCAGACACAATAAATTTCCACATCTGAAAATATAGATAAGGATCCAAAGGGTAGACTACAATTTTAATTGTCACAGAAATGTTTGTGAAGTAGATTTCCCAATTTAATAAAATTCCGAAGTCATACTACAGAAAAAAATTCAAGTGGGTAAAAAATTCAACAGCTTCAAATGTATTAAAGATTAAATGCATATTCAGCAATGATAATCTCAAATTATACAAACACACGCGCACGCGCGCGCGCACAAAAGAAATTAAGAAATGAATGTTAATCGCGGAAAAGAAAAAAAATAAGCTAAATTAATGAGGTGTAGAGTTTAAGATAATTACACATCCTTGTAAAGCTCATAAGTGTTGAATAAATGCCAGAAGATAGACCAGGCAAAAGAAACATGGGCAGAACTCAAAGGGCCCTCATCTTCCAATTTATATGGACGGATCTAGTAGTCATGATGACATAACCCACTGCAATAGCCTGAAAATATTAACAACCCAACTTGGAGTTAAAAAGAAAATCTTATATGCCCAAGAATGTGTAAACAACTGAAACAATGACTACAAATGAAAGTAACTTATTTCTTTCATATCCAGAATCTCAGGAACCAGATGATATGAGAAATCACAGTGCTGACAGGTTTTATATATTTATTTATTTATTTGATAGATAAGCAGTTAAGAGTTATGTCTGTGGCATATTGGCATGACTAGTCACGTGGAAGTATGTACAAATGAAATAATAAGGTCATTGGATCTGGATTCAGGAAAGAAACAAACAACGTTGTTGGAAATTGGAAAGAAAGACTCACTTCTAGAATGACAGAAAAAATGATAAGATTCCTAGCCATTCCTGTCCACGTTAAACCCAAGTTGATTACAACCTCATTTGGATACCTTTTCTTCCTTCTCATGCTGCAATTCCACAAGCTTGATCTGTTTTGTTGAGTAAACACACTTCCTATCAAATACAAAAACAGATGTATATTTGCTCAGATGATATAATTCACTATAATAACATTATTCGACAAACAGAAGATCTATTATTTTCAAATAAGATGGATATAATATAAAAAAAATTGAAAAATCTATAAGAATTAAAAAAATCTCATCTTCATTTGGTTTGGTTTGAGTAGTTATTTTAAGCACATTCAAATTTCAGTTGAATAGATTTTGGAGTGGTACCACTGCTCAATGATGAGAAGTCTGCACAAAATCAGAAGAACATAATGTGCACATGTTAGTTGCACGAGTCCCTCCATCTTAATTGTTTTTAAGACAAATGAGCATAAACACAAGTGGAGGGATGACAGCCGACAATGATCATCAGCAACCACAAAATATGCTTTCAACAGAGGTGCTTCTACAAAATCACTTCTCTTCTCTTGTAATCACTAATATAAGAATCGTGATCGCCAACTGGATATCTATCTCCATATGGGATATCTTAATACCATTATTAATAGTCTACATAACTCAAGACTTCAGATTTTTCCCTACTAATTAGGATAAAATGTGGATTGCTATATAAGACACAATACAGAAAAAAAATAGTTGAAAGATTAAAAGGCCTACCAACCATGGACACACAACAAATCAGAACTTCTGAAGATGTTTCGCCAAAATCTTCCTAAAAGTAATGCTAATTATTCGTTTTGAGATACAAGAAAATCTATGTTCCTAATGGTTTGATCATTAGTCAAGTGAATGTATAAGCTGTTTTTCACCCAAACCCTCGTGGCTTTTGGAAGTGCTTTTACACTCCAAAAAATACTTCTGGTATATCTTCACCAAAAAATTGATATTGCAATCATGATTCTTATAGAAGTGATTCAAAGAATTTGAGGCTGATAGAGAATAATATTTCTGTTAAAAACACTACCAAGTTATGCTAGATTGAAGAAGTAAGTTGGAGTTGGAACTTACAATGAATGAAATTGTTCTTGAGCACTGTTTGTCATAGAGGTGGGCTTTGGATTTGGATCAGACTTGGGCTGAATGAAATTCAATCTTCTTGACCCAAGATAGATGACATGAGAGTACAATTGAGAGAGATCTGCACAAACAGAGACCACCCTAGTCCTCCTCCTAATCACGTGATACTTGCCTGCCTGCACCACACAATTTATATGCTTTTGCCATCACTCCACCAACGAATTGTTCTTGGTCAGTATCTCCAGTATCTGCAACATACAGACATCAAATGACCATTGGATTTTGTTTCTCGACAGGCCTTTTGTTAAAATGGAAACACAAAATAGGATGATTGTCATTCATAACCACCGTTAGCATATATAGATTCACTGGTGAGAACCACCACCAACTCACATCAGCGCGCCTAATTAAATTTAAAGAGAGAAAATAGGAGGTAATTCAGTCATTCCTCTGAAGAAAAGAAGCAGCAGGCCTCACGTAAGTGAACCCCTTGAAGTTGGTGTCGCTGGCAGTTGGGCTTGAGGCAGGAGAATCTAACAGTGACATGTTAGTAAATCATGGCTTATGAAAAATGTTGAAGATGAGGTTATAACAGATGACATGTTACAAATGGGCATCTCTACTATGTGCTACAGCCTACAGGTACTAACCAAAAAACAAAAAAAGATCCGCCCCTCACAAAGAGATCTTCAAAATGCTTCAAGAAATAAGATTGAAACAAAACCACAGTTTACTAGCTAGATCATAATTTCTAATAATAAAAAATTAAATAATAATAATAATAATTGTTGTTTGTACTCCAAGTTTAACCAGTAGTAATCACTCTCACAAAAACAATAATAGAATTCAAAGCAGTAGAGAAGCTCATCTTAAAACGGGATTCCGTAGCATTGGTAGAAGCAAGAGAATGTACAATATTTGATAGCGATCAACAAGAAGGAGATCGATGCTTAAGTGCTGTCGATGAGATCCAACAATTGATGGAGTCTGTTACTGTATCCTAAACACCCAATCTGCAAACAAATTCTCAGGCATCCAAAAGACTTATAAAGGTACCTCATTCTGGTAAGTCAATTTTCGATTGAGAACATGTCCTAAGATAGCCATGATAAATAGATAAATTGAGCCCCACTCTCCCTTGAAGTTTTAGATTTTAAATTTCTAAGATATTCTGAACCACTTCCCAGTTATCGGCAAACAGAATAATTCACTGAAAGTAATGCTTACCATCATGTAATTTCTCCACATGAACTTGCAGTCCTGAAATGGAAGATAAAACTGCAAAAGACCAAATATGTAGGTTTAGTAGAATTAACAGATGAACATTCTCTCTTTGTTTTTTTCATATGTTATATAGAAATAATGAATAGCAAAAGGAACCACGTTGTTAGTTCTTAAAGAAGAAAATGTATGAGATAGGAGGGAAAAATACAGCATTCTTACCAGAAATGGCAGGAGTGAGAACACCATCACCTATCACCATGCAAGCACCAAATAAAACTATAAGAAGTAACCAGTTCTCAATCTTTTATGCTTCTCTAGAAAAATGCATGACCGTATAGGCGATATCCCTAACTTCTAAATTTTTTTAAGAGGTGAATGGCACAATAATTTTGGGCCCAAAGAGTGTGCCATGACATGTAATGTGACCAATATGCAAAACATGCATTTGTGATCAACAACATGGGTTTCGTCCACACACGTACCTATCAGGAGGTTCACATGGCAAACGGATTATGTAGGCTCCACAACTTTCACATTCACTGCGGGTATCAGCATCAGATGGACATGACAACATCTCGATGGGCTCACCATAGCTTGAGTCAACCCTGTAGACACCTTTGGTGTTGGCTAAAGCTCTAGCTAGTTCTACCACGTATTTGACCTGATCATCACAACCAAATACATCAGATCAGATACACATACAGGACATCGAAGTTATAATATGTGTAGCATCTTCATTAGCTTATTGATGGCATGAAATCCAAGTGGTTGACCAAGGAACAATGAAGTTTAGGTCAAGAAATCAATCAAGTTTGACGTTTTATCAGGTAAATCAAGTCCTAGGTTCAGTTTGCAATAAAATGGACCCATTAGAAAAAGATCATGATGTTGACTGCTTTGTTGTAGTAAACCTCAATGTTGACAGAAGTTGCATTTAACATCATAGGTGAGAAGCACTCTCCATTATCGTCCACAAAAGGACTCTCCATTAATCCTTCCAATTGATAACGGTCACGATCTCCATCTAATAGTGGATAATAAGCACCTTAGCAACTTTAAATAAGTGTATAATCAGCTCATTGTTATGGACAATGGCATAGAAAATTACAAGGATTAGAAATATGAGTAACAAATGCTCCACATTGCAAGGGCACTGAATGGGAATATGAAAATTGTGGTCAAACGCATTTTTTGTGTTGGTGCAAAAACGGAGTTAGACATGCCAGAAAGTTCCAGAACAACCCAAAAGTTGTATACCATAAAAAAACAAAAAAAAAAAACGTCCTTCCTAAAATGCATAAGAAAAATGAGAGGTTCTCAAGTTCCTTTTGAACATATCAACCAAAAGTTTTTAAACTCCAATGACATGACTCACTTTGAAAAGGAAGCAGGAAAACTAAAGTGAAAATGACAAGAGAAATATTTTCCTTTAGGTTGTCATCTAAGTTAAAAACTAAATCAAATGATGAATAATTAGGCCCTAAGAGTTTACTAGGATACAGACATAACCTCGGTAATGTTTTCCACAATAGTGAATCTTTCAGCTAAGAGTATGAATTTGAATTTGAAGGTCATGCTGATAAAAAACATGGCTTTTACTATATGGGCCTATCTTTTATGAACAAAGGACAACAAAGTGCAGGTTTCAGATGGAAAATTTAAGTTTGATTTCTAATGTAATAACATTGGATGTTTTGTGCACAAAGGTATCACAAGGTTGCATCAAGTTCCTAAGTATAAGCAAACCAATTGAGCTAAACACATCATGCCTAGGTAACATGGCTCTCTGATAATAAGCAACTAAGAAATTGTTACTTCTATTATATGACTCAGCTGTTAGATGGATAACTGATATTAGAAAGTTATTAGGCTGAAATGGATATTCTATGAGTCAAATTAGGAGTACCATTTTTAACTTATGCATTTAATTTGGAAAATCAACAAGATGTATTATTTGTTAAAGAAGATGAGTACAAAAGGTTAGGGAAGAGAATTCCCACACTAATCTATCTATTTACGATTTCTTTTATTGCAATAACCCCGAACCTGTTTTCCTTAGTATATGGAAAAGATAATATAGTTCATCCACTAACCAATTCCTTAATGTGGTCACTAGCCTTCAAAGATTCATCTTCATACCTCACCCATTCAAAGGGTACTGAAGGTAGTACTTAAAAAAATAACAAAATGTAACTAATGATGGATAATAAAGTGTATTAGAAACAATGTTATATGAAGACTAATGGAGAAAAAGATCATTGACATTTTTGAGACAAGAAAAAAAGAAATTATAGATTGATTGAAGTTGATTACCATATTGGGAGGATGAGACACGTGAAATCTGAGCTGCAATTTCTAAATTACAGTGTTTCTCCACGTTATAGGTAGGTGCTGCAATAAGAAAGGATAAAAATCATTAAATAATGATGTCAGGATCATTGTTAGGTCAAAGAGTAGTAGAAAAAATTACAAATTTTCCTCTTCCAAATATAGGATTCAGAGCAATCAAAATAGATAAGGTTACATTCACAAGGTACGTATGTTTCTAGAAAATAAGGTGGAAAGCAAAATCACTTTCTGAAAGAATAATGTATCAATTACTCCTTCCATGCCCCAATACCCAGGGTTATAAATCCCGACTCCTTCGATAACAGACTGTTATACATCAAGAAACCACGTAAATCCAAAAACATATATAGATCAGATTGCTACATTTTATTCAAATACATAAAGAAACCACGTAAATCCAATTAAAAGAAGATCATCTTCTATTTATTTTTATTTATTTATTGAGAAAAAAAACTTCTGAAATCTAAAATCCTCAGATTTTCAACAAGTACATTAAAAAAATAAACATGAATAACATAAAATAAATTGAAGTAGAAACTATCAATGAACGATGAAATTATTCATAAACGTAAAGAAAACCTCTCTTAGAATGGTGACCTTAACATGAGAAAACAGAGAATCACATCTAAAAACCTAAATCGTCAATCCAAATCTGAAGATATCAGATAAAAAACCCTAATACAAATCTATTTAAAGAAAAGAGGGATTAGAGAGAGTACCAAGCCCGAAGTCGCGATGATTCCTAGCTTATCGCGTGAGGTGATGAGCGAGAGAGCTGAAATCGAGAGGTCGATCGAGGGAGAGACTGTTAGAGCGATTGAGGGAGCAACTGAGCAAGAGAGATGAGATCGAGAGGTTTATTGAGAGAGCGTCTGAGATCCTTAGATCAAGAGAGAGACTGAGAGAGTGAGTTCAATCGAGGGAGTGGCTGAGAGAGAGAGAGTGAGTGAGACAAGTTCGTTTTCGTTCCAACAGAGTGAGACGGACCATTGAGTCCTTTAAAACACAATAAAACGGTTTTCAAAAGTAAAACGGTTTAATGCCGTTTTTTAATAGAAACGGCTTAATGCCGTTTTAAATGTTTGTTCTAATTTTGCAATTTTTTTGTAGTGATTTCAAGCCATAGTGAGAGATACTTTTTGCAACATCTAGACTATCAAAAGAATGTTAGCTTTCTTAGAATAATTCTCTTTGTTTTCCTTGTGGATTCAAAGTTCTTTATCAAAGGTGAATAAAGTGATCTTCTTCTTCTTTTCACCACGATTCAATTGTGTATAAAATTCAATGTTAAATTTTTTAATTTATTAAGAAAAATCATATAACCATAAGTTAAAAAAAATGTTCAATGTGAGTTTTGAATAGATAGATATACCTTTCACTTGTTCGTCTCAACAAAGCTTAGCAGCCAATGTAGTCTTCCCTGATCCACCAATTGCGCACAATCCGATCATACTCACGTTATCTCTAAACAACTCCAACATCAATTCTTCAATTCGCACTTTCATTCCAATAGAAAAATTATGGATTTCAAGAATTGCACACCGATATTCGTTCTGATCCTCATTTCCATTCCCAACACTTGTTTCTATCAAATTCAGTTGATCTAATTTCCTATTCACTTCTTGCAAATGGACAAAAACTTGTTTCTCATCTAGGAGATCGATCGATCAAATAGAGTGGGAGATGAGATCTATCGAGGGAGACAGATCGAAAGAGAGATCGATCGAGAAAGAGACTGTGAGAGAGAGATAGAGAAGTTAATCGATCGATGAAGTGGTCAATCAATCAAGAGAGCGAATGAAAAAATCAGGTTGATCGATAGAGAAAGCCACTGTGAGAAAGCGAGAGACCGTGAGAGGCGATCGATCGATCGATGACTGTGATAGAGAGACCGTGAGAGACGATCGATCGATAGATGACTATGAGAGAGAGAGACCGTAAGAGACGATCAATCGATCGATGACTATGAGAAAGAGAGATGATCGATCGATGAGAGACTGTGAGAGAGAGAGAGACCGTGAGAGACGATCGAGCGATGAGAGAGTGAGAGAGGCAAAGAAACAGTGAGAGAGGGAGAGAAACAGTGAGAGCCATATTATAATTTGGGTTTTAAAATGTGGTCCATGGGCCGCAGATTTTGGATTTTAAAATTCGACGAACCAGGCCCAACAAATTTTTTAATGCAAATTTGGGATTTTCACGTAGTGGTGGACCATCCGATATGTTCGTAAGTTCATGCTATTCAGGACAATAAGCAAGACCCAATATAATTGGATAAATGATATGCACTCCTGTAGGAAAAAAAAAAAAGGTGAAAAGCCAATCAACATCAAAATCCAATATACAAATATGATCCATGCTTTCTTTTCTTGACAAAAAATTATAGTCGTCAACTAGCTATTCGATCGGATACAAGATGAGGATTTTAAATTTTATCTTCACATCATTCATATCATTCTAATTGACTTTTATATGATTTTTATTTTTATTTTTTTAATGTTCATTTTATGTTCCTATGAATTTTTACTGATTGGAGGTTGTGGATTATGTTGTTCATAATTAAGCTATGGGAGTACAACAATGTCAAGGTACAAATTTCTAGTAGTTGCTTTTGTTTCTTAATTATATTTTCTTATTAACAATTGTGTGTCTCATTTGGTAGTTGGTTTTGATCTTAATTCTTTTGTGTTTTCTTCTAAGTGTCAACAAGATGAATAAATGTAGACATTCTTATATGTCTGGTTTCACTTTTATTTTGTCTAGAAGATTAACTAAAAATGAACAAATTTTATCTACAAAAAGGGATATGATTGTATATAGGTACATAGATACATGGTTTATAAATATATAGATTCACTCGTCACAATGGACTAATAACGATTTCAAATGTGCGGGAAAAACGACTGTCATAAGCTGTGGATTTTAGTCGACTTATATAATCCGTCGTACCCATTATTTTGCTTCGGGATTTATGTCGATATTAAGGATAGATTTTGGCTGTCGTTCAACTCAGTTGTTTAGCAAATTTAACATAAAATGATGATGATTGGACCTTAACTTAACCCTAGTCTTTGCCCGTTGATCATAGGATTTTCTTAGATCGTAGTAGAAACCGATCATCTCGATCGGACGGGTTCAGTGCCTAATAAGGGTGCACATGGTTCGGATTTTAGCAAAATTGGAACCGAACTAAACATAATCGATTTTACAAATTTGGAACCGAACCAATCCAATTACCTTATAGAACCGAATCAATCCAAACCAACCTTGGTTTGGATTGGTTCTCGGTTCTCATACATATTAATTTCAATAGTAAAATTAAAAGAGTTAAAATTTAAGTCTAAATAAAATAAATATTAAATAAAACATCATGCATAACACATAACATGCATAAACAAAACATCAACATACTTATTATTTTAACAGAAACAAAGCATCACGCATAACACATTAAAAATAAAAATTATGAAAAAATTAGAAACAAAAAAAAATCATTTAACACTTACCTTGTAAGGGATGATTGAAGATTAAAGTCATTCTTAAAATCAAAGGGTTTTATTTTTAAATAAATAAATATATTATAATAAATATAAAAATTAGTTCGGTTCTATTATACCCCTAATCCGGAACCGAACCAAATCAATCGGATTTTTTTTCCAATTCGTGCCCCTAGTGCCTAACACCTTCTGAAACTTGTAATCCGACCCCTTACCTATGTCTCTTGCTTATGGACCGATCTGTATCCTTCTTGGAGTTATCTATGATTTCTAGACCTAAATTAGGTGGCGACTCTCTATTCTCATAAAATCTTCCCATTTTTATTAGATATTTTTTTTATTTTTCTGTAAAAAGTGTCGAGGCAATATCAGTAGTGACTCAATTGAGAATTTTATGGTCAAACTTGACCCATGCCAAGATTATCTTTAGGTTGACTTTTCACTTGAGTCAACCTAGTTGACTCAGGAAGACCATTCAATTAGACTAAATTTTGTTATTTCTTTTTTAGGTATGTGATTGGTTTGATGATTGAATCATGTGGCTTGTATGGTTAACTATTTTCGAAAATGCCCTAGGTGCACCTTTTCCCTTTGTACACACTCACGATTATGCATATTCCTGTTTGCATCATGATATGTCCCTATAAATCCTATAGTCGAATCTAAGCTAACCTAATCCTTCGAGACAAGGGGAACGTACGTGAACGCTACAACTTCAGATAGTACCCTCAAGTATATCAAACTAGAATACCATGTACTACTTAACTAAGTGAAACTGGGAGGTATATTGGTATTTCGGACTGAATTGACCTTTGTTTTATCCTAATCTAACCTCAATCATGTAGTGAATTTAAAAACTTGAACCTAAGTGCGGTCTCATTAGGCTACGATTCAAATCAACCATGACTATTATCGAATTGTTCTATTCCATCCAATCAAAAAGTAAGTAGGTGGGTTGATCCACACCTCTCAAATTGACCACATAATATCGGTCTAACCCAATAGACGTAATTGATGAGACATGCCAGATAGTATCAATTTAAACTAGTTGGCCCAATTGGTAAATGGATCAACATATGGACCAACTGGACTAATTGACTTAAAGCATATTGGATGAAGTAATTCAAATATAATATTCGGATCCATTAGGTCAAACTAGCCCAAACCTAAATAGGTACATAGTCTCAATTACTTTGTATTGGCCAATTTAATTCAATTGATTGAATATTTCATAATTGACAAGATCGAAATCAATAAAAAATCATATTAAGGGGTGTACTAACTAGCATAACCAGGATCTTACTTTTTAAAGATGGTACAACCCTTAATCATGGTTAAAATTTTTTAAGATTCCTGATCATTTGACAAATCATCTTCATGTAATATCTTGTTTGGAATGTTTCATTAGTTTGAGACTTTGAATCTAGGGGTTAATTAAATAAATGCTATTAAAAGAGACCTTTATTTTTCTAAATTGTTAAACCTATTTTTGGGTTTGCAACCAATTATTTATTTTCAATGGGGTTCCAGGGTTATCATTGTGCTTAAGCTTAAGCGTTCACCACCTAGATGGAATTGTGAGTCAAATCGATTAAGAAGAACATTAACATCAAGTGAACCGTTAGAAATGGCCTCAAAATACGAATTTGTAAAAATCCGCAAGATCTTGACAGTCTTCGTCATGGACAAAAATAACATAAAAAAGCAAGGTAAAGTATTAGAATAAATCTCAAAGTCAACGGGAAACCCCCTTGACGATCCAATGGAAAATGAACCAGAAAGCAGCGTAGCTAAACACCTACAAGAGATTTTTGAGTTCGATGGAGATGAAAAATCCATCAATGAGAGTCCTATGTTAACCAACAGAATGGCTTAGCTGGAAATAACTTTGAAAAATATAAAAGGGATTGATGAGATAGCAATAGACATCCAGGCTCTAAATAAAATCCCTAGGATTTGTTTACCTGAAAAGTTTTCAATGCCAAAGATGGAAAAGTTCAATAGAGTAGATTATGCAACAACATATCTCAAGGTATATGTCACTAACATGCGAACTTTGGGCCTCAGTGATGAACATATAGCGTTGTTTTTTTAACGTACTTTATCAAGATCAACACTGCAATGGCTAATGTATCAAGACCCATTTGTAATTAGAACTTGAAAAAATATGTCAAAGCTATTCTGACATCAATACAAGTATAGTATTGAATGTAATGCCTCGAATTTTTAATTCATATCTCGAGAAAATCAAATAGTGAAAATTTGAGAAAATTTTAAAAGAGGGACTTATGGTAAAGCAATCAAAATTTTGTTCTATTGATTTTAACGAAATTTGACTTCTCCATTAGATTTAAAATGGCAAAAAAATATATTTTAGCCTGTAATCATGCTCGAATTCAAGTTTAGACGGAAAAGTTATGAAATCCTCGAATTTTGTGTTGGGTAGGATCTAAAAAGGTGAATATTTGTTAGAGTGAGAATTAGTAAAATCCAATTATATCATTAGGTCCACAACAAAAAATTATAAAGAATGAAGTATTCATTCGTCGATTTCCAAGTCCAAAAAGTCAAGATACTGTCGAAAATATAAACAAATGAGAAATACAAACTTTACCCCTCATGTTTTTAAAATAAAAGAAACCTAACTTTCTTTTATTTCACTCATTTCTCTCTAATGACCCAAATCCCAGTTGATTGAGAACCAAGGGTTTCCACCCTCTTCTCTTCTAGATCTGTTGTGAATGAACTATCATTGAGCTTTGATGACTAAGAAGAAATTGTCAGCGTCGACGAGTTCTACAACCTTATGGTCCTCGATCCTAGTTTCTCTTTCATTCTCTTTGTTTCTCCTAAAAAATTAGACAGTGAATTTTGACACATTCTACTTGGGGTTTCATCTACTTAGAGAAAGATTCATCCTCTAACGTAAATAAAAGAAATAGTGCCATCATCAAGGTCTTTGCAGCCACCTACCATTTCATATCCAAGACCACCCAACCTCGACTTTTGTGTTGTTCTTCACCTTCAACCAACCATCGAAAGAGAACTGAGGTAGGATGCCTTCCCTTCTACCCTCTAGTTATACGGAATTTTCATAGAAAATGCATTTAATCTTGAATATAGTAGTTGTTCTTCCAATTAATGATTATTTCATTGAATTCTTACATTCTCGAAAGAATTGAATCGTGTTTGCGTAATCCTTTTTGAAGATTTCATTTCATTGAATGTGATTTAAGCATTTTATAAGTTGTGTAATGTGTTAGAATCAAATCTATAAGTTTTGCATCGATTTTGAATCGTTTGGGTGGAAGAAAATAAAAAAACGAAGAAGAAAAGTTTGATGTTTTTCACTTGTTGGCGGCGTCGCCATCAAAACCAAACTTTTTCAAAAATTGAAAAATAGTTTCTGTTTTGTTCCCCCCACAATATGTATGCAATTTTTCACACTTTATTTTATTAAAAACATTTAAGTAAATTTCCATTTACTTTAAGTTCTTTAATAAAATTAAGGTTTTACCCCCCATTTAGAAACTTTGGAAATGGTTTGAAAATCCAAAACTCATCGTATCAAAATTTGATTTTTGGTTTCAAGAACAAAATATAAATTTTGACATTTTTGCCCGATTTTCTAAACTCGATATCTTTATCATTCCGTTGAATGAAGCTATAAAAATTATATGGTATTTCTCATGTGATCGAGGGTTTTTATTTACAAAAACCCATTTTTATTTAAACAACTTTGAAAAATCACTTTTTCCAATACTTAGTCAAATTTTTATAATTTTTTCAATTTTTACGTCTTATCATTTTATAGTGTTTTTCGATTCTTTCTACTCAACCAAAAATATCGAATCGAATTAGTTGATGCTCTATGGATTTCAAATAACTTTAAAAATGAAAATACTTTGATAGATATTTAGGAAGTTAGACGGTAGATTGATCAATTGATTGATGGATGGATAGAAATGATGTATATTCTCGATTGATTGATGGGACAGTACCTCTAGTCTTATGTAGTGATCATGCCACATAAGACATGATAGCTAAATAGATGGATTGATTAATGGATGGAAATGACATATGGATGTTGGAGAGCACTACGAACCTTGCTTGTATTTTCGATAAAAGGAAACTAGTATATATAAAAAAATCAAAACTATTTGTTTATTTGAAAAGAATCATATAAAACCTACAAAGAGTGATGCGTTGCTGTATATCCTAAAGTGGTGGATCAATCTAGAATAAAACTAGATGTCATATGCTCTTCGATAGTATGGGATACCTTAAAGCATATTACAGCTTATGAGATTCATGAATTTTTCCTATTTCTTTCTTGGAGAACCTTATATGTAAAGGCGATTTTTATATAATGTAGAAGTTGGCAGGGTTCACATGCATTGCCTCTTGATAGGCTTCGACGCGAGGGGTTTTCTGGATTAGTTAATGATCATTGTTAATCTGCAGTTGTAAAATGATAGGCCTTATCATTAGACGAACTCGATATTGGGTTTTTGGCCAATGGCTAGTCTGAGCAGAATAAATGCTCTCAAAATCGTGGTATGCATATTGATCACAAAATCAGATTTTAACGATGGGATTCCACTTCAGATTTGGAATTTAGAATATCGAATTGTTATAGTCGAAACAGTTATATCGACGTGTTCCTCTACCCTCTTATCGATTACACCGCCGTATTCATATTTTGTATTTTTTTTCTTTATTTTGTAAAGTTGATAAATTTTTTCAATTGAAAGTAGTATATATTAATTTAAATGATAGAAATGATAAATTGAAGTTAATTACAACTATTTACTAAGTATACTTAGATATTCATCATATGTTACATTATGAAAATCGATATTATTTAACTATTTAAAAGATTACTCGTGCACGTATGACTCGTTCTTAGAATATCGTTCATCCTACTGAGTAATATTCCCATGTTACTTACCCTATCCTCCACTCTTTTCAGATACTACAACTTTTTATGAGCTTACCTATGGGAAGCCATTCGAAGAGGCCCCTATAGAGGGTTATGTCAATGATCTACAACCTCTATCAAATTGATTATTATCTTAATAGTTTAGCGGGTGTGTTGTAATTCATATTATAGGACTTGATGTATTTTGAAAAGTTATGTTTGGGATATTATCATTGTGTGGTTTGTTTATGGATTATGGATTTGATGATGTTTAGTTCCCGCTTTACTCTGATTTTTGTTAGTTTATCAGTTATTCGTTCCGTTGTGTATATTTTTTTCATTTCATAGTATATTTATCTATGATTGATCTATCAGGTTGTGTATGTATTTACCTCACACTTCGAGATTCTGACTGATGAATTATCGGGATTCATGTTGGGATTTTGAGGCGTAACACTAAAATTGAGACTTTTCGAAGGGGCTTAAAAATAACCAAACAGAAGAATGAAGAAACTTTTACTGATTTCATCAGTTGTTGGAGGGCTACAAAAATGTCGGATAGGTCTTAAGAAAAGGAATATGTAGCTATTATCCTAAAAAATCTCACTCAAGGGTATGCGCAGCCTCTAGTCGCTCAATGCCTTCCCACGTTTGAGTATGATTTTGCCTTTGGAGTTCTTTCCAACCCTTCTGATAATAAGTCCAAAAAGCCTTTCACCAATTCCAAGCCCAACACCAATCATGTCTACATTGCCAATTCTCTACTACACCTGTCCAATATCCTACCCAACCTAATTACCAAGCTAGTCTTAGTTCGTCTTAACCATGTCGACAATTCACTAATTTTGGGATGTCCTTGAGCATCATTTTTCAGAAACTATTAAAGAAAGGACCCATTATACCTCTCCAACCTCGATCTTTACCAAATTCGTTCCTCGTTTCTCACAATCCAAATTTATTTTGTGAGTTTATCAAAATTATGGTCACCTTATTAATCGTTGTGTCGCTTTTTGTCACACTATTCAAGACCTTATCGATACCAAAAAAGTTACCATCTCTACCCATGCGCAGCCAAATATTACCACCAACCCTTTACCCACTTACCAACATCCTCAAACTTTGAATATGGTATCTAACACCCAGTTCCCATTTGACCCAGTCTTCTTCATCCACTCAATCAATCCTTAACTATTTAGTCCTTCTCTTATCAAAATGATAGTCCTCAATGAAGTTCTCACCACTAATTATGAGCTATTCAACCTAACTATAGGGGAAACCTACTGCTTAACCCACCCCGTCATTTCTTAGGTAAGACAAATTTGGGAGAATCCTTCTCTTTAAAAGATGAGGATCCTTACTTATGGATCGAAGAACATGAACATTTTTCTCTCTTTTGCAATAAATTTGAACATGTGACGTAAAAAGAAATTATTTTTCAAAATACCTAAACTCAATTTTGATAATTACACGACCTTCGCCAAGGGAAAGGAATCAAGACTGATCAAGGAAATCCTAAAAGAAGGCAAAGAATCTAAAGAAAAAGTTCAAGACTGACAAGCCATTATCAAATCTCTTAACATTACCCAGATGTTTATTGAAGATTGTAATGCCTCAGTCCTATCGGTTAGAAAAATTGTCCCCAATCCTTAATCTGTAGTCAAGTCTGTTGTGGGTACTTGTCTTTAGTTTTTCATGAGTCCTATGAATTAGTTTGAGTCTAATTTTTTTTATCAAGTTTTTAATGTCATGTTTTCTTTAAATAGAGTTTAACCCTTTTATTTTTGTTGATTCAAATCAATTTGTCAAGTTTATAATGGCGTCTATCGCCCCATATGAATTTAATTGAATAAAAGAAATTTCTGAATACCCTGAGTACAGTAATGAATTAACTAATAATTTGACATTGAGAGAGAATCCTCTAACAAGGAACCCCCTTTCGAATTAATCGAATTACTTGAAAAAAAATATAAATGTCGAACTCTATCTCTAATCAAGGAAGTAGATGTCATTGACCTCTGAACAAAAAATAATCCCCAAAAATTCAGATAGGAACCAGTCTATCCCTAGAAGAGTACGAAGAGATAATGAATTTACTTGAAAATTTCAAAAGACTTGTTCGCATGGTCCTATGAGGATATCTTGGGTGTAAGATTGGGTATTGTTCGACACTAAATAAATATTCACTTGATGAAACAAAAACATCGATGTGTGAAGTCAGAGTAAACTCACAAGATCAAAGAAGATGTTACAAAATGTATCAATGTTGGATTTCTCAAAATGGTAGAGAACACCTAGAGTGGATTACTATTCTCAGACCAATGGAATAATTGAAGTAGCTAACAAGAATCTTGAAACCATCATCATGAAAATATCCCAGTCACATCAAGATTGGTCTGAGAAAATTATCTTTTACACCTTCGACATGTTAAACTTCGACTCAATCCTCTACGGGAGCTACTAAGTATTATCTGTTATATGGTATGAAGGAAATTTTGGAAATGAAAATTTTATTTCTTAAAGAGTTAATGGAAAGCCAATTATTAGAAATGAATTTGATTTGTTTCCATTACAAGATGCTCAATTCAATAAAAGAAAAGTGGCTTAGAACTCTTTGCCATGTACAAGTTTACCAAAGAAAAGTCACTCATGCTTTTGATAAGAAAGTGAAGGTACGAGACATGCAAGTTGAGGATTTAGTCTTTAAAGAAAATTGAGCATTTTTCTTCAATCCAATAAAGAAAATTTAAATCCAATAGGAAAGGTCTTTTTGTCACCAAGATAATACTGCCTGAAAAAGTTGTCAGACTTTAAAGATCATAATAACATCGATTGCAAGGATCAATTAACCTTGGCTAGATCAAGCGGTACTACATTTAAGGAAATCATCTTTGGTTGAACCAAATTTCCTGTTACCCAGCTCAATATCTTCTTTCTTAGCCCTTTGCAGTCTTTTCAAAAAATAAAAATAAAAAGTAAATAAAATAAAATTCATTTTTTTCTTTTTCAGTCCGATCACCCAACCTAAGGAAATGAATGTATTTGAACTATGTTTTGATTTGATTCCAAACATTTGGGGTACATAGGCAACCTAAGAAGTTACTTCAGGCTTACCACGTCAAAATAAAAGAAAATTTTCTCATAAATAAAAGAAATAGAAAATTCACAAGAAAAAAAAATAGAAAAAAACTATAGACATCCCATTTTTGCCTAAGCCAAACTTGAGAGGACCAAAAACTTTTTGAGGCGGGGCTTGACCCAAGATAATTTTTCAGAGGATTCAAAAACCCTAATTTGTAAGCAACCAAGGTCTGAGGATCAAATTTGAGTTAATTTTTAGCTTCGCCAAGGGTAACCTACGAAAAGACATAAATTTTACCTAGTATGGGGGTAACCAATGACCAAGCATAAATTTTTCCTAGTATGGAGATGACCCACGACCAAGAATAAATTTTGTTTGGTATGGGGGTCACCTACGGCTAAGCATAAAATTTGCACTGGCTATTGGTCACCCAAGGCTAATTCTGTTGGGTAGTTTCTCTAACTCATGTTCACTCAAATTTTGTTAGAGTTAATTATCCCTTAACCCTCACCTTAATGACTTTTTCCTCAAGGAAATTCCTATATTTTATTATTTTATCCATTCCTTAATCCCCCAATAAACCTACCATCATGATTTCCTTGTAAATTCTTTTTTTTATTAAATAAAGACTCTTGGTCAAATTGGTCCCCACATGAGTATAATTACTACCCTAACCTCATATTGTTAGAACTAAAAGTATATAATTTACTCTTATGCCCACCAAGTCTATCCTCAATCCTAGAAGGTTCAATGTAAATTGACCAGTCAAGAGATTTTGACAACTTTGCTCAACCCATAGAATTTTCTAGAACTTATGGGCAAAGACATTCTTAACCTTAGGTTATTAGAGAATTAGTTAAGCTAGATGACCTTAATGTCCAAAATCTAAGTCTATATTTACATGTCATCTAACCTAGTTCTCTAGGATTTGATCCAAAACCAATGACCTAGGACTCTTCTACCCTCCTCAAGGAATTCTCTAGAAACCATGACTTTTTATAATCCTATCGTTTTGATCATCATAATTGGTAAAACCTATAGGTGAGTGAAAAACCATTAAATCTAAGGAAATGTGAGGTAATTTGAAATTTATCTAAAGGTTTTATTGAAAATATTGAGAACCCAATGATTTATGACAAGTTTATCCCTAAGGGTATCCAAAAATCTTATAAATAAGATCCCCATCCAAGATAAAAGGGAGAGGAGCTTAAGTAATCTAAAATTATGTCTAAGTATTTTCTTAAAGCCCTCTTGCCTATTAAAACTCTGTCCAAATCCTTTCCCACACTACCAAGAACTTTTAACCAAGAAGAAGAAGAAAAAAAAAAGAAGAATAATAAGAAACCAAGGTGGGGATAGTTTAATTTCCAGATTTATGTGTATGTAATTCCCCCTCTAAAACTCCATCTTCTACCTAGTCCCTTATTTTCTTTTAAGCAAGTTTATTTTATACTTTTTTTTACTTGTAACAATGTAGAGTTTAGTTGTGTTAGTGATGTTTGGAGGTAGAGAGTAAAACCTCATAGAGGTAATTTCCTCCTATAAGCCCTCAATAAGCTCCATGAGAGCATTAGAGTAGCATAATTATTTATGTACTTTCTTGCAAATTTGAATTTCCTACATTAATTGTTCTTTATTTTTCTTGCAACTTTAAATTCCTAAAATAGATATTTGCCTATTTTTTTTCTTAATGGCTTAAGAGTTAGAAAGTAATCCCTCCTTGGAGGTAATCTTCTCTTTTTAAGTCCATTACATGCATACACATCACACTATGTTTTCTTTAAAATAGTTAATGGTCAAAGGTGTGGATCTACCTAGATCTACACCTAACTCTCTAAGCTAACAAAAATTATCCTAAAGAGGACAAATCTCATGCATAAGGTTCTTAATCTTTCCATGATGGTGTCCAACTCATAGACACCTCCTAAAGGCTAAACCAACAAAAAAATGTTACCAAGTGAACACATAACTTCTAAAAAGAGCCTTAGGATTCAAAAAGGTAAAATCCACATGGATTCCTACCAAAATCGTAGGATTACAAAAAAATTTAGCAAGCAACATTTTTGTTTTAGTTTGCTCATTAGTTTAAATTATTCATTTTCTAGAATTAGATTATAGTTCTTTTTTCCTTTTAAGTTCCTCTTTAATTTCTTCCAAAACCTAAAAGAAGTTTCTAGTCTTCATTTGTGGTCATATATTGGTAATCATCTAAGGATGGGTAGGACAAAATACCTAACACCTTTCTTATCTCTCAACCGAACCTCCTTACCTTAGAAATCTAGGTAGATCATTTCCCTTATCTTTCGATATGTGAGTCACTACAAGCAAAAAAATAGAATTCTACAATTATTTTTATAGTGTTCATTCAAACTTTAATTGAATGGTGGTGACTCCTAAACTCATATAGATGAGTTCAAACCTTTCCAAAGGTTTTGAAGCTCGTATATCTACAGCCTGGCGATTCCATTGGGAAAACCAAGGGTTCAAACAAGATTTAAATGACCATTGGTGAAGATTTTGTAACATTTACTTATTTTTTTTTCTAGTTTCTTGTAGCTAACAATGTTTTCTTTCTTTTGATTGGATCATGTTTGTAATAATGTTGGCTAATTCATTTTTTTTTTAACTTTGAAAAAGTGATTTACTTGTAAAGTTGACATACTTATTTTTCTAAATGCACTTGTGCACATCTCGATCATAGCTAATGCACAAATCACCAGTCCTATAAAAATTTTATAGCCTCGGATCCAAGTAATTTTACGCCTTGAGGTCGGTCACATTAAGAAATGGAGATGAAAATATTCAACTCAATTACCAACCTATGAAACACTTGCTTCGACTTGTGTGGAGGTTTGAAGATTTGAGAACCTTTAACTTACTTATCACCAATCATGCATAGCTTTTGGTTAAAGGTTTATGACACATTTTGAAAAAAAATCTAATGGATTGTATGCCAACTCCTTAAAACATTGTAATTCCGAGTTGATTCACAAAGGTCAAGATGTAAGGTTTTATTTTGGTGGTCAATGTAATAAAATAGGGTATCCCACCTTTGGTAAATGAGGATTTTCTCTTTTTCTCATTCTTGTAAGCCTTACGTGACATTTTGTAATAGCCTAAACTCTTTAAACCCAGTTTCCAACTTGAAGAGAGTCAAAACCCAACAAAACTAGTTGAAATCTGATGTTGAAAGAAAAAAAATTTTGGAAAAAAAAAGTTCTGGTCCGTGGGTTACCTATTGTTGATGAAAATGCAAAATGTCATATTTTTCTCCTTTAATGTTTAGTTATTTATACATATTTGATGCCTAAATGTACTCACTATTCTTTTATTTTGATTTAGGATGCAAATGGAGGTGTTAAGTGCAAAACGAAGTTAATTGGGCAATTTTGGACAGTTTCAACATCGCTTCGTAATCTGGGTATAACACTCTCATCCGAATTTCGATTGAGATGATTCAAAATGCTATGGAACGCTAAGAAAAATATCTACAACTTTTATATTTTGAGTTTTAAGAGATTTTGTAGGTTTCTAAAAAAAATAACGTGTAGAAGAAAAAAGAAAATCAAGTGACTTGAAAAAGACATCTCTCTCTCCCCTCCTCTCTAGCTTCTCTTTGGAGTTTTCATCATAGCTTTGTGTGGCTAAACTTTTCTAGTTTGTCGAAAGAAACGGAAGCCTGAGAATCAATAAAAACTGTCAGATCTAATTGATTTTTATTGTTCAATTTATGCTTTGAGTATTGAATGTTCTTCTATGCCTATTTTCATGATTGTCTCATTTAATTACTAGGAGGCCTACTAGCTTATTATTCGTTACAATCTACTGCTAGGTTAGATATCAAATTCGTAATTGTTTGATCCCTCTAATTTATGAAGCAACTAAGATTTAATGATTTGCTACGTCAGAAATTATTAGATCTTAGGAAGAACGCTCTACTAAATTAAATACAACCGTTTGTGTTTGTATTGTTTAGCTTCATTGATCTCTCTAATTCTTATGCCTACTACTAGATTAAACCTTTAGCACTTGTTTTGGGTTGTTTAGTAGTTAGGGTTAATTAGATCGCTTGTTTTCTATTTAACTACGATTAAAGAAAGATAGGAAAAAAAGTTCCAACAGTGAATATTCAAACTGTGAATTGATATATACTTGCATCGATGATCAATTGTAAAATTCCTATGGTGGAAGTTGACTTAGACCAATGTTCGTTCTTTTGACTGATTTTAATTCTTCTATTTGAATTGTTCCTTAGTTATTCTTCTTAAAATCACGTAGCATAAAAACTAGGTTAGATACTCTTTTTGGGAATGATCCTTACTCGCACCACTACATTTATTTTTTAGGAGTATAGGTTTTATTTTTGACTGATTGCGATAGTACACCAATAGCCAAGGAAAAAAATTTGCCTGGCCTTCCTACACTTGTGGCCAAAGGAAAATTTTTGTTCCCTCACCCATAGTTGGAACCATTATTTGGTCTAATTTGAACTTCGGCTATATACTGAAACAAAGTCTTAACTTTTTCTTACTTTTTTAACCTCTTACGGTGAGTTTAAATCCAAATCTAATGTGTCTTCACATTTTCACTTAGAGTTAAGCTTAGGGTTCGTTAATGTCAAAAGTAATCTTGGTCTTTGATTCAAGCTCAAGGTCCGACAAAGTCTTTCGAATTTTCTCAAGTGTAGGATTAGGACCCAATGCCATCACTCCTATCACCATAGGTTTCCTTATATATTCAAATGGTTAGCCCTTACTTGTATGAACCCAATTGAATGAGTCGAAATTAGAAAATCCTAAAAGAAGTTAGGAATCTATTTCTCATCATACCAGCTTCTGGGATTTGTGGAGTTATTTTCAAACTAGACTTAAGGTTCCATTTCTTTAGATCTAGGTGTATCCATAGGTCTAAAAGTGATCATCTTTTCAAATCTAATTCGAATCCCTAAATCTAAGTTGCTAGCCACTTCAACCACAAGAGAGGCGAAAAGCTTTTCTCCTCAATCCCTAGGATATGATTATTTATTGTGATTGGTTTGATGATTGCATCATGTGACTTGTAGGGTTGCCTATTCTCAAAAACATTCAGACGCACCTTATCCCTTTGCATATAGTCATGAACATGCATATTCCTGTTTGCATCATGACATGGCCCTATAAACCCCGTAGCTGGATCTAAGCTAACCTGGTCCTTCGAGACATGGGGGATGCTCATGATTGCTATTACTTCAGTATAGTACATTCGGGTATATTAAACTGGAACACCATGTACTACTTGACTAGGTGAAATTGGGAGGTATATTGATGTTTCGAGCTGAAGTGGCCTAAGTTTTATCATAATCTACTCTCAATCATGTAGTGCACTTAGAAACTTGAACCTAAGTGCGGTCCCATTAGGATACAACTCAAACCGACTATAGGTGCTCCCATGTTGCTTTATTCAATCCAATCAAAAGGTAAGTAGGTGGATCGGTTCACACTGCTCAAATTAAACCCATAATATTGGTCAAACCCAATAGACGTAATTGATGACACATGCCGATCAGTATTAATTTAAATAAGTTAGCCCAGTTGGTAAATGGATCTAATGGATTAACACATAGAACGGTTGGACTAATTTACATAAAATATATAGGATGAATTGACTCAAATGGAATATTCGGATCCATTGGGTCGAACCATCCCAAACCCAAATAGGTACATAGTCCCAACAATATTGATCTTCTATTTTGGCTCTTAGAGAACATATTTCTTTTAAGGAGAATTTTTTTTTTCCTCCGTTCGTGTCTTGACATCCATGGTGTGTCATTTCCTTCATTGATGTCTAAAGAAACTCATCCTACTACTTTCTTAGTATTCTTCTTTTCAGTATTCATTTCTCTAGTAGTCACACATAGATGTGTAAATACAATGGTATTCAACATTATAGCAAGGGCCCTAGTAGGTAAGGATATACCAATGACTAGATAAATATCATAAAGAAGTTGCAACTAGACAAGAAAAATGGTTGAAAGGAGAGGAGGTGTCGATGAAGTCTATACTAACACATGGACCATTATGGGTTTTTCATGTATGAATATTCACTCATTTGGTGTTTAATAAAATAACAGCTGTAATCATTTTAAGAAAGCAATCCTACCCATTCTTATACTAACAATCAACTTTCACATTATTCATTCATTTCCTTTTATACTAAAGAAACATAAATTAAAAAAATAAATATATCATAATTTACTCAACTACATCACCAACTCCCCTACCATTATTATTCTTTACTCGCAAGTCAATACTTTTCAACTCCTATTATTGATAATAAATCATAAGAAAAAAGATGCTAAACCTACCCAATTTTTTACTGCGATTCCTTTTGAAGTCTCATTTTTCCTAATAGCACATGTTATTTCTTGATTTCGTTCTAGCAATTTGAAGATTAATAAATAGATAGAGAGTATGATGAGGAAAATGAGAAATGAGATAAAGTTGTGAAAGAGAATTGATGGATAGATTGGAGGTTCCCCTTTTAGACGGGTTAATAGCTTTTAATCAACTCCAAAGGAAAAAAAAAAATCTAAGATTGCCATGTGTCATTCTCTAAGCTTTCCTCCCTCAATTTTTCAATTTATTTTGTTTCTAGGTTCTCTCATTCTTGCTTATAAAAAATAAATAATTTAAGATAAATTAAGATATTCTTAAATGAAGGATATCAAATAAAAACTTCTTAATAAGAAGATTAAGCCTATTATGATAAATTTAAATTTTAAAAAAGAAACTTCAAAAGAATAAGAAAATATTTCAATTTATTTCCAATGATTTTCTTCTCACACCCTAATCAATGGTGAGACACCTCCACCTTCTAAAATTGTTTTTCAATCAATGTTAAATTAAAACAAGGTTATAGTTACTTACCTTGTGCCATCGCAAAACCGATGATTCAATGTGTTGGAGGTGTGTCCTACGATTTGTGTTCTTTATAACCTTCTAAATCCCAATCAAGTTGATCTTTTGTTGCTAGACTTACATTCCCCCTTCTCTTTATGTGGATCGACTGAATTTGTAATTGATAGATATCACCTCTTTTATAACTTTCTTCTATTGTTCGTTCTACATAATATGTTATCTATCTCCTATCTTCAATATGGGTAGCCGATCCCTTTTATAGATGAAGGTTGAGTGTTTAAAACCATTCTTTTAGTAGGTTTCCTATCTATCAAAGTTTTCTACTACTCCTTAAAGGATATAGAGTTCTAATTATATTAGATTTCCAACAATATTGATATTCTATTATATTATAGAATTCTTGTGCGTTTTGGAAACTAATAATCGTGGAGATCAAATTGAATTGTATTCACACGTGGCATCGAAAATTTCAAAAACTGTAATTGGCAATGTATATATAAGTGAAATTAAATCCATAAACCAAATTGGAAAACATATGCATGGATAAACCGAAAATCTGAAATTGAATATACATGTATAAATGAAAATTCTGAAATTGAATATACATGGATAAACTGAATATTTGAAATTGAATATACATGAATTAATCAGAAAAACTGAAATTGAATATACATGGATAAACCGAAAATCTGAAATTGAATATACATGTATAAACCAAAATTCTGAAATTGAATATACATGAATAAATCAAAAATCAAAATTGAATATACATAAATAAATCGAAAAAACTGAAATTGAATATACATGTATAAATCGAAATTCTGAAATATCGATTGCATATATGTACAAAATAAAATATTTCAAATACCGATTGAATATATAAACTGATATATATATATATATATATATATTTATCTATATATGAAAATCAGAAATCCCAAGAATACCGATTGAATATATATATATGAAAATTAGAAATTCCCTAAATACCAATTTGAATATATATGAAAATCAGAAAAATCCCAAAATACCGATTGAATATATATGAAAATTAGAATTCCCTAAATACCAATTTGAATATATATGAAAATCAGAAAAATCCCAAAATACCGATTTGAATATTCATGAAACCAGAAATTCCAAAACCGATTGAATATATATATGAAAATCAGAAATTCCCTAAATACCGATTTGAATATATATGAAAATTAAAAATTCCCTAAATACCAATTTGAATATTCATGAAATCAGAAATCCCAAAAATGATTGAAAATCAGAAATTCTCTAAATAGTGATTTGAAAATTCATGAAATCAGAAATTCCAAAAATGATTGAATATATATATGAAAATAAAAATTTTCAAATACCAAAATTGAAACCATGTACATACATGAAAATTTCAACAATTATGGTTATTCAACGGGATCAAGAAATTCACACAAGAATTTTATTATAAATCATGGAAAGCTTTTATTCATGAACAATAGCCAAGATATGGAGATTCAAAAACCGAGGCTCTGATACCACATGTTATAAAATTTATACAATCAAATCTTAAACATGACTTTTAATTGTCCCAATAGAATTTAATCAAACGCATATCTCAAACATACCATTCACATTAAATTAAAACAAGGTTATAGTTATTTACCTTGTACTATCGCAAAACTGTTGATTTAATATGTTGGAGGTGTGTCCTACGATCCACTTTCCTTGTAACCTTTTAAACCCCAATCAAGTTGATTTTTTATTATCAGACTCACCTTCCTCCACTATAACATTTTTGATCTACAGTGACGAATTTTTTCGCCACTAAAAGGTAATTTTTCCGCTGGTAAAAAATATTGCGGCGATGAGCAACGAAACCAAAGATCCGTTGTAGCAGGAAGGATGAAGTTTAGGTATGTCGGGGTCCCTATAGCGGCGGATATAATTATCTACTGCAAAAAAGCCTACCTATATAGGCGGATAATATTATCCGCTACAAAAAATATATATATAGCGTCGGATAAAATTATCCGCTGTTATAAACCGTCGCTGTATATCAAAAATGTTGTAGTGTTCCTTTTTTTCTATGTGGATCGGTTGAATTTGTGATTGATGGATATCACTTCTTTTATAACTTCTTTCTATTGTGTGTTCTACACATTACGTTCTCTATTCCTGTTTTCAATATAAGTAGCCGATCCCTTTTATAGATGAAGGTTGAAGGACTAAAATCCTTTTTTTTAGTAGGTTTCCTATCTATCAAAGTTTCCCACAAGTCTTTAAAGAATATAGAGTTCTAATTATATTGGATTTCCAACCATATTGATATTCTATTATACTATAAAATCCTTGTACATTTTGGAAACTAAGAATAGTGGAAGTCAATGAGACCACACCGTTATGTGGGTTCTAATAAATAGATAGATAGATTGGAGGTTCCCCCTTTAGACGAGTTCATATCTTTTAATCCACTAAAAAGGAAAAAAAATTCTAGAATTGCCATGTGTCCTTCTCTATGCTTTTCTCCCTCAATTTTTCAATTTATTTCGTTTCTAGATTTTCTCAAACTTGTTTATAAAAAAGAAATAATTTAAGATAAATCAAGACATTCTTAAATGAAGGATATAAAATAAAAACTTCTTAATAAGAAAATTAAATTTATTAGGATAAATTTAAATTTTAAAAAAGAAACTTCAAACGAAAAGAGAAGATTTCAATTTATTTCCAATGATTTTCTTCTCATATCCTAATCAATGGTGAGATACCTCCACCTTCTAAAATTGTCTTTCAATCAATGTTAAATGACCTTTAAGTCCTATATTAAAATCTTTGAGATATCCTTAATTACAAATATGTCATGTTTATAAATTTTTTTATTAGTAAATCTAAAATACCCTTCAAGTTAACTAACTAAAAATATTAATGGATTGGATCCATTGGGCTTTGGATTATGGGTTGTCATATGTCAATAACACGAAGAAAAATGAAACACCAACAGAAATGACATTAATAAGTTTAAACACTAAGAGTTGTACCATCAAGAATTCAAGAAATCAAAATTCATCGTGGAAGGGTACAATTATCAAAATCTCTCGTCCTGACTAGTAATCTACATAACCCATTAAAGCCGAACTCAAACTGTGCATTGGATCGATATCCATTAACCAACTGTTATTTACTCGTGTGTTTTTTATCATAGTCATTAGATGAGATCTCAATCTAATGGTAAGGATAAGTTCTCTTTTTTAAATCTATATTATCCTCCTAGGTTTTGAAAGACACAAGAAGAGAGGTGTAGAAGGATTTCAGGATTTGTGTAGAAGTTTGGACTTCCCGTGGACATAGGCATAGTTGCCAAATCACATAAAATATGGGTGTTTTTTTGTTTGATAATTATTTTATTAATAATCGTATTCAACATGTTTTTCGAAATTGATAACACCAACTAAATCCTATTAGAAAAAATCTATTAATGCTTTTGGTCCCATCAAATGAGAAAATTCCACTTAAGTCTACAGCACAAGTCTTCGCTCTCCCTTAATTTGCGAGTGAGTGGGGTTGCGATAGCTTCTCTTCATTTATTTAGTATCCAAAATTTTTCCCCATTTCACATTTCATAGGTAAAACGACCATGACCCTTCACAATCATTTCATCTAAATATTTAAGAGGAGTTTGGATCATATCCTCCATAATATTAGATTGTAAAATCACACCCACTGTTTTGGGCCCACTAAACTCTTTCGAAATCAATCTGATTATAGTCTATGCTTAATTGATCCAAACTTTGAATTCCCAATCAACGAAACTTTTGAATCTTCAGTTGGGCAAGAGGTGGGCCATGCATTCATGACTAGTAACGTCCAAAGATTTTGCCACTTGGAGTGAAAGGAATCTGCGAGTTTTGTTGCAATATAAGTCCTTGGAGTGCCTGATTTTAGTCTCTTGTGTTTAGTTTTCCAAAATTGCCTACACACACGAAAGTGATTACAACGTACAGCTCCATGAGCCACCACTATTCACCGTAATTGAGCACCACCCATTATTTAAGATGGATTTTATCGGACACCAACTTTTGCTAACGGCACCCCAATTCATATGTAAATCACCAAAGATTTAGAACACATCTTAGGGGTGCCGTTGGTAAAAGTTGGTGTGGCAATATAAGTTCTCTTATTTAAGAAGAGTGTTGATCCTAAGCCACGTGTACTTAGGTTATATAAAAAACACCCGACCTTACTATAGGGTACCAAACAACTCTTGCCATTACCTTTGATTGCATGATTTTTTTCTTAATTTTTACTCCTTATCTTGTATCTTAAATTTGAGTCAATGAGAAGTAGAATTGGTCATAGTTATTTTAGTTGTTAGAGTTTAATTAAAATTATGTAATGAAATTCTATTATAATTCTAAGTCATATTTCTTAAAAGGTCAATTGTGAGAGACTCTTTATTGAGAATATGTACTGATTAGTCCCCTGGAAAAGAATACAATTTAAGTCCCACTTAATAAACTATTCACCTATTTGGATCTTTTGAAGATTTTTTTTCTTCAGAAAATCGTTGGGGGGAGGGGGGGTGATAGTAAATACGAATGTTTTTTTTTAAAACACCCCAAAATGAATTTCATTTCTCACTACTTCAAATTCTCTTAATCTCTTTAATTTATTTTCATAATTTTATACTAAATTTTCTAAGATCTTTATTTAATTGAGATTTATTCTCAATGAATTTGATCATCAAGTGATTAATATTTTTCTACATGGAAAAATCAAAATCAAATCATCATCAAAGTGATCAAATCTTCATCAAGTGGCCAAGACCAAGTCTTCATCAAGTGATTAAGATCAAAGTCATCATCAAGTGATCAAGAATTTCTTCTACATGACAAGATCAATTGATCAAATCGACATGTGGCACGATCAATCAATCAAAATCAAAATTTTTGACATAAAATGTAGTGATTCTATTTTTTTTTTATTAATATTATTAGATTAAGGTTCTCCTCCCTTTTTTATTTTTTCTCTACTTCTAAGTGAAGTCTAATCAACTTCTATTAATTTTAATTTTAGTGTTAATTTTTATATAATGGATTCACAAAATATTAATATTGATGATTTTCAAAATCTTAATGATCATCAAAATTTTGGTTTTAATTCATTTACTTATGAGGGGTGTTGTAATGATCCGAAACCCTCTAATCTTATTCTTAATCTCCTAAAAAAATCGAAAAGATTTCGATCTAAGGCATGACAATATTTTACTTTAATAGACGTTGTAAATCTAGACAGAAATAAAACGAAAAAGGTCAAATGTAATTATTGTGGAAAAATTCTAGCTTATTCCAGTACATCTACTAGAACGAGCACAATGAATAAACACATAAAAAATGTATGTTTAAGAAAAGAACAATCCGATATTAATCAAAATCTACTTAGTCAATCAACTACCGACGACATAAGCACGTGGTTGTATGATGTCGAAAAGGTGCGACGAGAAACTGTTAAATTTTTTACTATAAAAGAAATATTATTTCTTGTAATTGAAAAAATATATTATAAACAATTTATTCAAAATGCATATTTTCCTAATTTTAAAAGTATTTCTAGAAATACATTAAAAAGAGATGTAATGAAAATGTTTAAAAATAAAAAAAAATAGAAATTAAAAATTTATTACAAAATATGCCTAGTAAAATATGCTTAACTTCTAATTTATAGATTTGAATTCAAGGTATACCATACATGTCTCTTATGACACATTTTATAGATGAAAATTAGAATTTATAGAAAAGAATTATATCTTTTTCTTTATTAAATGTAAAACATACAGGTTTAGTAATTTTTGAAGCTTTGCAAAATGTTTTGTTAGATTATGAAATTAGTAATAAAATATTTACAATTACATTACATAATATTAGTAGTAATTATAATGTTGTAACTTACCTTAAAGATGTATTATTGGATGTACCAATTTTAAAAGAATTATTACATGGTCATTATGCGATACATATTTTACATTTAATTGTACAAGATGGTATTCAATGTATAAATACTATTTTTGAAAATATTAGAGATATTATTAATATTAATAATTTTACCATCAATACATCTAATATCGACACCTTTAAAGCTATTTGTCGCTCCATGTGAGATGAAATAGTGTTATGCAAGCCACTACTATCTTTATATTTAACATATTTATTTCTTTACTTATGTTGGCGTCATAATTCCTTTCACAAGTTAAGCTCAACATTCTGACCAAGTCTAAACAATGCAGATGCACGAGGTTTATGAATTTGTGCATTATGATGATAATTTAAAGTATCCAATCGATCAAATACAGATGTGGGCACCAATTCAATCAAAAGCTCAAAATACCGATATGAATATATATGAAAATCAGAAATTCCAAAAATGATTGAATACATATATGAAAATAAAAATTTTCAAATACCAAAATTGAAATCATGTACATATATGAAAATTTCAACAATTATGATTATATAACGGGATAAAAAAAATTCACACAAAATTTTTATTATAAATCATGGAAAACTTTATTCATGAACAGTAGCCAAGATATGAAAATTCAAAAACCGAGGCTCTAATACCTCATGTTATAAAATTTATACATTCCAATCTTAAACATGACTTTTAATTGTCTTAATAGAATTTAATCAAACGCATATCTCAAACATACCATTCACATTAAATTAAAACAAGGTTATAGTTACTTACATTGTATCATCAAAAAATCGTTGATTCAATGTGTTGGAGGTGTGTCTTACGATCCACATTCCTTGTAACCTTCTAAAACTTAGTCAAGTTTATTTTTTATTACTAGACTCACCTTACCCCTTTTCGTTATGTGGATCAGTTGAATTTATGATTGATGAATATCACATCTTTTAAACTTTATTCTATTGTGCGTTTTATACAATATGTTCTTTATTCCTTGTTTTCAATATGGGTAGCCGGTCCCTTTTATAGATAAAGATTGAAGATCTAAAATCATTCTTTTAGTAAGTTTCCTATCTATCAAGAATTTTTACTAGTCTTTAAAGAACATAGAGTTCTAATTATATTAGATTTTCAATAATATTGATATTCTATTTTATTATAGAATCCTTGTGCATTTTGGAAACTAAGAATCATTGAAGTCAATGAGGCCACACCGCTATGTGGGTTCTAATAAATAGATGGATAGATTAGAGGATGCTCCTATAGACGGGTTAATATCTTTTAATCAACAAAAAAGGAAAAAAAAAATCTAGGATTATTACAAATATGACACGTTCATAAATTTCCTTATTAGTAAATCTAAAATACCCTTCAAGTTAATTAACTAAAAATAATAATGGATTAGATCTATTGGTCTTTGGATTATGGGTTTTCATACATCAACAACGCGAACAAAAATGAAACACCAATAAAAATGACATTAATGAATTCAAACACTAAGAGTTGTACCATCAAGCATTCAAGAAATGAAAATTTGTCGTGGAAGGGTACAATTATCGAAATCTCTTGTCCTAACTATTTAGCGACATAACCCATTAAAGCCGAACTCAAATCGTGCATCGGATAGATATCCATTAACCAACTCTTATTTACTTGTGTCTTTTATCATAGTCATTAGATGAGATCTCAATCTAATAGTTAGGATAAGTTTCTCTTTTTTAAATCTATATTTTTCTTCTAGGTTTTGAAAGACACAAGGAGAGAGGTGTAGAAGGATTTCAGGATTTGTGTAGAAGTTTGGACTTCCCGTGGACATATGCATAGTTGCCAAATCACATAAAATATGGGTGTCTTTTTGTTTGATAAATATTTTATTAATAACACCAACTAATTCTATTAACAAAAATCTATTAATGCTTCTGGACCCATCAACTAAGAAAATTCTACTTAAGTCTATAGCACAAGTCTTCCCTCTCCCTTAATTTGTTGGAAGTCTGACTTTGAAGCGGGCTGCTCGCATCAAATTTCAGTGAAACCCACTTCACAACATGACACGTGGCTTTCAAAAGCTTTTTCCCCTTGTTGGAGAAAATAAAATTTGTGAGTGGGGGTTGCCATGGCTTCTCTTCATTTATTTAGTATCCAAAATTTTTCCCATTTCACATTTCGTAGGTAAAACGACCATGACCCAGCACAATCATTTCATCTAAATATTTAAGAGGAGTTTGGATCATGTCCTCCATAATATTAGATTGTAAAATAACACCCACTCTTTTGGGCCCACCAAACACGTTCGAAATCAATCTGATTATAGTCTATGCTTAATTGATCCAAACTTCGAAGTCCTAATCAAGGAAACGTTTGAATCTTCGGTTGGGCAAGAGGTGGGCCATGCATTCACGACAAGTAACGCCCAAAGATTTTGCCACTTGGAGTGAAAGAGTTGTGTTGCAACATAAATCCTTGGAGTGCCAGATTTTAGTCTCTTGTCTCTAGTTTTCCAAAATTGCCAACGCACATATTTAGTGTCTTGTCTTTAATTTTCCAAAATTGCCAGCTGAAACGTAGAGCTCCATGAGCCACCACCATTCACCATAATTGAACACCAACCAAACACCGTTATTAAAGATAGATTTTATCGCACACCAACTTTTGCTAACGACAACTCAATTCATATGTAAATTACCGAAGATTTAGCACACATCTTGGGGGAGCCGTTAGTAAAAGTTGGTGTGGTAATATAAGCTCTCTTATTTAATCAAGGAAACGTTTGAATCTTCGGTTGGGCAAGAGGTGGGCCATGCATTCACAACTAGTAATGCCCAAAGATTTTGCCACTTGGAGTGAAAGAGTTGTGTTGCAACATAAATCCTTGGAGTGCCAGATTTTAGTCTCTTGTCTCTAGTTTTCCAAAATTGCCAACGCACATATTTAGTGTCTTGTCTTTAATTTTCCAAAATTGCCAGCTGAAACGTAGAGCTCCATGAGCCACCACCATTCACCATAATTGAACACCAACCAAACACTGTTATCAAAGATAGATTTTATCGCACACCAACTTTTGCTAACGACAACCCAATTCATATGTAAATTACCGAAGATTTAGCACACATCTTGGGGGTGCCGTTAGTAAATGTTAGTGTGGTAATATAAGTTCTCTTATTTAATCAAGGAAACGTTTGAATCTTCGGTTGGGCAAGAGGTGGGCCACGCATTCATGACTAGTAACGCCCAAAGATTTTGCCACTTGGAGTGAAAGAGTTGTGTTGCAACATAAATCCTTGGAGTGCCAGATTTTAGTCTCTTGTCTTTAGTTTTCCAAAATTGCCAATGCACATATTTAGTGTCTTGTCTTTAGTTTTCCAAAATTGCCAGCTGAAACGTACAGCTCTACGAGCCATCACCATTCACCATAATTGAACACCAACCAAACACCGTTATTAAAGATAGATTTTATCGCACACCAACTTTTGCTAACGACAACCCAATTCATATGTAAATTACCGAAGATTTACACACATCTTGGGGGTGCCGTTAGTAAAAGTTGGTGTGGTAATATAAGCTCTCTTATTTAATCAAGGAAACGTTTGAATCTTCGGTTGGGCAAGAGGTGGGCCACGCATTCATGACTAGTAACGCCCAAAGATTTTGCCACTTGGAGTGAAAGAGTTGTGTTGCAACATAAATCCTTGGAGTGCCAGATTTTAGTCTCTTGTCTTTAGTTTTCCAAAATTGCCAATGCACATATTTAGTGTCTTGTCTTTAGTTTTCCAAAATTGCCAGCTGAAACGTACAGCTCTACGAGCCGTCACCATTCACCATAATTGAACACCAACCAAACACCATTATTAAAGATAGATTTTATCGCACACCAACTTTTGCTAACGACAACCCAATTCATATGTAAATTACCGAAGATTTAGCACACATCTTGGGGGTGCCGTTAGTAAAAGTTGGTGTGGTAATATAAGCTCTCTTATTTAATCAAGGAAACGTTTGAATCTTCGGTTGGGCAAGAGGTGGGCCATGCATTCACGACTAGGAACGCCGAAAGATTTTGCCACTGGGAGTGAAAGAGTTGTGTTGCAACATAAATCCTTGGAGTGCCAAATTTTAGTCTCTTGTCTTTAGTTTTCCAAAATTGCCAACGCACATATTTAGTGTCTTGTCTTTAGTTTTCCAAAATTGCCAGCTGAAACGTAGAGCTCCACGAGCCACCACCATTCACCATAATTGAATACCAACCAAACACCGTTATTAAAGATAGATTTTATTGCACACCAACTTTTGCTAACGACACCCCAATTCATATGTAAATTACCGTAGATTTAGCACACGTCTTGGGGGTGCCATTAGTAAAAGTTGGTGCGGTAATATAAGCTCTCTTATTTAATCAAGGAAACATTTGAATCTTCGGTTGGGCAAGAGGTGGGCCACGCATTCATGACTAGTAACGCCCAAAGATTTTGCCACTTGGAGTGAAAGAGTTGTGTTGCAACATAAATCCTTGGAGTGCCAGATTTTAGTCTCTTGTCTTTAGTTTTCCAAAATTGCCAATGCGCATATTCAGTGTCTAGTCTTTAGTTTTCCAAAATTGCCAGCTGAAACGTAGAGCTCCAAGAGCCACCACCATTCACCATAATTGAACACCAACCAAACATCGTTATTAAAGATAGATTTTATTGCACACCAACTTTTGCTAACGACACCCCAATTCATATGTAAATTACTGAAGATTTAGCACACATCTTGGGGGTGCCGTTAGTAAAAGTTGGTGTGGTAATATAAGCTCTCTTATTTAATCAAGGAAACGTTTGAATCTTCGGTTGGGCAAGAGGTGGGCCATGCATTCACGACTAGTAACGCCCAAAGATTTTGCCACTTGGAGTGAAAGAGTTGTGTTGCAACATAAATCCTTGGAGTGCCAGATTTTAGTCTCTTGTCTTTAGTTTTCCAAAATTGCACACACATATTTAGTGTCTTGTCTTTAGTTTTCCAAAATTGCACACACATATTTAGTGTCTTGTCTTTAGTTTTCCAAAATTGCCAGTTGAAACGTACAGCTCTACGAGCCACCACCATTCACCATAATTGAACACCAACCAAACACCGTTATTAAAGATAGATTTTATTGCACACCAACTTTTGTTAACAGCACCCCAATTCATATGTAAATTACCGAAGATTTAGCACACATCTTGGGGGTGCCGTTAGTAAAAGTTGGTGTGGTAACATAAGCTCTCTTATTTAAGAAGAGTGTTGATCCTGAGCACGTGTACTTATGTTATATAAAAAAACACGCAATCTTACTACATGGTACCATTACCTCAGATTGCATGATTTTTTCTTTAATATTTACTCCTTATTTATCTTGAATCTTAAATTTGAGTCAATGATGAGTAGAATTGGTCATAGTTACTTTTAGTTGTTAGAGTTTAATTAAAATTATGTAATGGAGTTCATTTATAATTCTAAGTCATATTTCTTAAAGGGTCAATGACTGAGAATATATACCGATTAGTTCCTTAGAAAAGAATACAATTTAAGTCCCACCTAATAAACTATTCACCTATTTTGGATCTTTTGAAGAAGTTTTTTTAAAAAGAAAAATACTTGAAAAATGCTTTTAACAACCTTACAAAATGGTTTAATATAAAAATATACCGAGTCAAATAAAATATTGAAGCAATTTATTTGGACTTTTGTGAAAATAAAAAATATTAACGATTTTTTAATTATTAAAATCATTTCATCTAAATATTTAAGAGGAGTTTGGATCATGTCCTCCATAATATTAGATTGTAAAATCACACCCACTCTTTTGGGCCCACCAAACACTTTCGAAATCAATCTGATTATAGTCTATGCTCAATTGATCCAAACTTCGAATTCCCAATCAACGAAACTTTTGAATCTTCAGTTGGGCAAGAGGTGGGCCATGCATTCTTGACTTAGTAACGCCCAAAGATTTTGCCACTTGGAGCAAAAGGAATCTGCGAGTTGTGCTGCAATATAAGTCCTTGGAGTGCCAGATTTTAGTCTCTTTGCGTTTAGTTTTCCAAAATTGCCTACACACGTTAAGTGATTTCAACGTACAGCTCCACGACCCACCACCATTCACCGTAAGAGAACACTAAACGATTCCCATTATCCAATATAGATTTTATTGCACGCCAACTTTTGCTAACGGAACCATATTTAACTCACCATAGATTTAGCACACGTCTTGGGGGGTGCCGTTAGTAAAAGTTTATGTGAAAATATAAGCTCTCTTATTTAAGAAGAGTGTTGATCCTGAGCCACGTGTACTTACCTTTTATACAAAACACCCAATCTTACTATAGGGTACCATACAACTCTTGCCATTACCTCTGATTGCATGATTTTTTCTTAATTTTTACTCCTTATCTTGTATCTTAAATTTCAGTCAATGAGAAATAGAATTGGTCATAGTTACTTTTAGTTGTTAGAGTATAATTAAAATTATGTAATGGAGTTCTATTATAATTCTAAGTCATATTTCTTAAAGGGTCAATGACTGAGAATATGTACCGATTAGTCCCCTGGAAAAGAATACAATTTAAGTCCTACCTAATAAACTATTCACCTATTTTGGATCTTTTGAAAATTAAAAAAAAAAAGAAAAATACTTGAAATACGCTTTTAACAACGTTACAAAATGGTTTAATCTAAAAGTATACCGAGTCAAATAAAATATTGAAGCAATTTATTTGGACTTTTGTGAAAATAAAAAATATTAACGATTTTTTAATTATTAAAATCTATTTATAAATTCAATATAATTTTCTTTGACTCACTTAATTAGACTTACTATTTTTTTCATTGAATCAATTAGATGAAAATTCAAGTCGATTTTTAAAATAATATTTTAATTATTTAAAATTATTTATATTTTTTTAATAAGTCTAATATACATATATCAAATTAGTTTGATGATGATGATAATCATACTCATCATCATTATCTACATGAGTTAAAAATCACTAGTTTTGGGAAGAGAAAACAAGGAATTTTTTTTTATTTTTTTTTCGTTTAGATATTTTTTCTTTTACTGTTACAAAAGAGATGATTATAGTCAAATGGCATGGCGTTAATTTTAAAACATAGGATTACTTCAAATACTTTCAAATAAACACATTTATTTAGACCTCAAAATTCGTTGCATGGGTAATTGTGGCATTTTCTATTCAAAAACCCTTTTTAGGCTAATATTTTTTCAAAAGGGACTTGTTTGTACATATTTTCAAAAAATAGGTCTTTTTGGGGGTCATTGTCCCTTTGTTTTTATATACAATTGGTATCTATATCCATTTATAGAACAATGAAATTTGAATGATTCTCTAGTCTGAACTATAATGAACCTAATAGGATTTGTATAGAGAGAATTTAAAAAAAAAAAAAAAAAACTAAATAAAAATAAGCCCTAATAGATAGACTAGACTAATCTTCATTTTACCATAATCTTCACAAGAAAATTTTAAATTTATCAATATACACCTTAATTTATTATAGTGCACCCAATGTCACACATACTAGAATACAATTAATATTAAATGATGAGTCACATTGGTCGTACATGGAGCGTGTATTACGTTGGGTTGGGAAGTAATTAATATATATTGACATTGGCATGGACCTTATCGCAATCTTCTTCAATTACATTTTCATTCAATTGACTCTTATTGTTATAATAGGAACGATGTGAACGTGGAAGTGGACATGGTAATTGAGATCACCACTTAAATTAAAAATAAGTTTTAAAACTTTAGTTTTAAATCTAGGGTCCATAATTGAAGTAAATGCTAAGTTATGTGGAATAGTTTTCTAATATTTATTAAATTTATTATTCATTTGTGTAACATTATTATTATTCAAATTCAAATTCAAATTTAATTTTTTTTTTAATTTGAGCTAATGGCACATAAAATTTTACGGATGTAACATATTTTTGTCCCAAAAAAGCTTTTGTAATTTCAGCAAAACTTTGAAGATAATTATAAATATTAGATGCATTTTTCCAATCACTTTCTTCTAATTGTGTATCACTACACTTGTCTTCTAAAAATCTTTTTATTGGATTTTTATAACGAATCATGTGTTGTAGCATGTAATACGTGAAATTCCATCGATGTAGCACGTCTAATGATAATTTAGTTGGTGGCAAACCAAATAATGCACAATATTCATCAAATCGTTTTTGTTTAATATGTGATATTCTTGTAGTACTAATAATTTCTCTAATATTTTCAAGAACATTATTTACACATTTGTAGGCATCAAAATCTTTGAGGAGGCCTTTACAAATTTAAAAAAAAAAAAAAAAAAAAACCCTAATTTTATTAATGACCCTCAAATCCAAATTGAATTCATTAAATGGACCATTCTGAGTTCTCTATGTATCAATTTTCACTCATTTGGTGTTTAATGAACTAACAGTTGTAATCATTTCAAGAAAGCAATCCTACCCATTCTTATATTAACAATCAACTTTCACATTATTCTTTCATTTCCTTTTATACTAAAAAAACATAAATTAAAAAATAAATATATCATAATTTATTCAACTTCTTTACCAACTCCCCTACCACTATTATTCTTTACTTGCAAGAAGTACTTTTCATTTTCTATTATTGAAAATAAATCATAAGAAAAAAAAATGTTAAACCTACTAAATGTTTTACAGTGATTCCTTTTAAAGTCTCATTTTTCCTGATAGTACATGTCATTTCTTAATTTCGTTCTAGAAATTCTAAGTTGAACAAATAGATAGAGAGTATTATGAGGAAAATGAGAAATGAGATAAAGATGTGAAAAATAATAGATGGATAGAGTAGAGGTTTCCCCTTTAGACGGGTTCATATCTTTTAATAAACTCCAAAGGAAAAAAAATTAAAAAAAATCTAAGATTGCTATATGTCCTTCTCTAAGTTTTCCTCCAATTTTTCAATTTATTTCGTTTCTAGGTTCCATCATTCTTACTAACAAAAAAGAAATAATTTAAGATAAATCAACACATTCTTAAATGAAGGATATCAAATAAAAACTTCTTAATAAGAAGATTAAGCCTATTAGGATAAATTTAAATTTTAACAAAGAAACTTTAAACGAAACAAAGAAGATTTCAATTTATTTCTAATGATTTTCTTTGGATTGGATCCACAGGACTTTGGGTTATGGGTTTTCATATGTCAACAATGCCATGAAAAATGAAACACCAACAGAAATGACATTAATGAGTTCAAACACTAAGAGTTGTACCACAAACATTCAAGAAATGAAAATTTGTCGTGGAAGGGTACAATTATCAAAATCTCTTGTCCTAACTATTTATCGACATAACCCATTAAAGCTGAACTTAAACCGTGCATTGGATCGATATCCATTAACCAACTCTTATTTACTTATGTGTCTTTTATCATAGTCATTAGATGAGATCTCAATCTAATGGTTAGGATAAGTTCTCTTTTTTAAATCTATATTATTCTTCTAGGTTTTGACAGACACAAGGAGAGAGGTGTAGAAGGATTTCAGGATATTTGTAGAAGTTTGGACTTCCTGTGGACATGGGCATAGTTGCCAAATCACATAAAATATTGGTGTTTTTTTTTGTTTGGTAATTATTTTATTAATAATCGTATTGAACAAGTATTTCCAAATTGATAACACCAACTAAATCCTATTAGCAAAAATTTATTAATGCTTATGGACCCATCAACTGAGAAAATTCCACTTAAATGGCACAAGTCTTCCCTCTCCCTTAATTTGTTGGGAGTCCGACTTTGAAGCGGACTTCCCGCATCAAAATTTCATTGGAACCCACTTCACAACATGACACGCGGCTTTCAAAAAATCATTTTCCCCTTTGTTGGAGAAAATAAAATTTGTGAGTGAGTGGGGTTTTGATAACTTCTCTTCATTTATTTAGTATCCAAAATTTTCCCCATTTCACATTTCATAGGTAAAACTACCATGACCCATCACAATCATTCCCCCTAAATATTTAAGAGGAGTTAGGATCATGTCCTCCACAAAATTAGATTGTAAAATAACACTCACTCTTTTGGGCCCACCAAACACTTTCGAAATCAATCTGATATTATAGTCTATGCTTAATTGATCCAAACTTCGTATTCCCAATCAAGGAAACTTTGGAATCTTCAATTTGGCAAGAGGTGGGCCATGCATTCATGACAAGTAACGCCCAAAGATTTTGCCACTTGGAGTGAAAGGTGTCAGCAAGTTGTGTTGCAATGTAAGTCCTTTGAGTGCCAGATTGTAGTCTCTTGTGTTTAGTTTTCCAAAATTGCCAACGCACATATTTAGGTGCTGATTGATTCAGCTTCTTAAATCTGCTGTCAGTTTCTGCTGTCTGAATCTGCTGTCAGAAGTTGAAACATTGAAAAGCCTGTTTGATAGAGCTTTGTAAAAGTGCTGTGCTGTTGACCAGAATCTGGTAATTACTGTTTGATACAGCTTCAAGAATCTGCTGTATTAGGGTAAAATGACCAGAATGCCCTTAAGGTTGATAGTACACCCAGAATGCATAAAAAATTATCAGAATACCTTTATAAATATATAATTACATTAAATTTATATAAAAATAATAAATTCATATTAAAAATTTATAGAAATAATTTTTTTAATTTTAAAAATTTTATAATTCTATAGAAATTTCGACAACATCTCCTCTTAAAAATGGACATATGAAATTTTCCTGATAAACAAAATACCTGTATAATACGCAATGTTGATGATATACCCATAATGCATAAAAATTATCAGAATATCGTTATAAATATATAATTACATTAAAGCTCCATTAGAATTTCGATTTTATTTTTTCCTATTCGAATTTGAAATCCAATGAATGTTACAAACTACATCAAAATTTTGGGTATTCAATTAGATTATCAAACCAGTAAATGTGTGTTGTCCCTAAGAGGCACCATTTATGGGTTACTATTTGAATACCCTTCTATGTAACATTCCCCACATCCTCCAATTCCTCCCAAAATTGAACTCTCTCCCCACCTTTAGTAGGACCGTAAATACCTGAAAAAACCCACTGAAAATCCTTATTAACACAATTACACAAAATAGAAATAGAAAAAGGCCCAACCATGTTTATTGACACTTTAATGAAATTCTTATTCCACGTCATGATTAAGCCACCTGCTGATCCTAAAATTGGAAGAAAATCACAGCCAATATCCCCCCTCCAAAGCTCATTAATCATCTTATCGTCACACTCCACTAACTTTGATTCTTGGAGGGTGAGTATAAAAGGGTTTTTCGAGTATAATGTACTCTTTAACAGAGTTAATAAGTTTGGTGAACAATCTTCTCCCAAATTCTTTCTAAATGCAAAACCCATAATGCCTTCGATTGTGAATCAACACCACGGAGGAAGCCCAAGTTTGACTCACAAAGACACCCCACACTACAACCCAAATTACCAACCAACTTATATAGACCCACATCCACAACTCCCTACATCTGATCCTTATAGAGGTTAATCTGCAAGTCCAATACCATCTCAAAGCAATGTAGAAAGCATCTAAATAGAAAATATATATATTGGGGGTGGTTCAAGGGACATATGTAAAAACAATGGTTTTTCAAAATATGGGTTAGAGGTTTTGGATTGAGCTGATTTTTTGCGAGGATGGTCATTATGATGAGAAAATCATCCTCACAAAAAATCAACTCAATCTGAAACTTCTAAATCCATCAAAAGTGATTTACAAATTATTTGCAAAACTTGGCAAAAAAAAAATCAACGGTCTACATTCTAAATCACTTTTAATGGGGTTAGAAGTTTCAGATTTGACTGATTTTTTTTTTTTTGGATGATCTTCCCATCATGGAGATCATCCGCACAAAAAATTGGCTTAATCCGAAACTTCTAACCCACATTTTGAAATTTATTAATGTTACATTGTTTTTACATGTCCCTTGATCCGTTCCCATATATATATATATATATATATATATATATCACCTAAAATCCAAAAAATTTCAAACACCTTTTGTGCAAATGGAATTTTTTTCAAACAGATCAAATGTTAACGCTTCGGTTAATTGTTTAAGCTCAATGGGTTTGTTTCCTATAACTGTACAGATATTATAAGGTCTCCACAATATAGTGTATCAATCAATATTCCTAATCTAAACCCTAGAAGTCTAAGCATATTAAGCTAATACAGAGAGAGAGAGAGAGAGAGAGAGAGAGAGAGAGAGAGAGAGAGAGAGAGTACCCAGTTTTTTGTTGGAGAATGGTAGGAAACTGCATCTTAACACAAGTGCAGGTGCAGATTACTAACAACACCATTGTCAAAAACGAATGGAAATTGAAGAGAGCCGATTGAAAAATCCAACAAACCCTAAATAAGATTCACATAATTTCATCTCAAATCTCACCAGTTGTGATATAGAAAGAAAAAACAGAATATGATTAAAAAATTAAACGATTTTCTTACCATTTTTAATTCTTAAACTAAAAGAAAAAATTACTTTGTCGATCGGATCTATCGTAGAGAGTTCAGGATTAGGGGTTTTTTTTCTCTCCCACTCGAAGAACAGATGAAGAGAATGACGAAGAGAAGAAGAGCTGCTGTGTGCAGTTCTCTGTCGACAGAAAAGAAGAGAAATGAGGTTAAAAAATGATGGGCAAAATAGTCTTTTCAAATGAGCCGTTTTCGGTAATTCGCGTCTCCCGCAAACGCAATTTAGAAAAGCTTTAAAATACCGCTTCACCCATTTGCGTTTCTAAACGCAATTTCATAACTCAATTTCCAAACGCTGAGTTGGATTGTGTTTGATTCAACTTCAAAACGCCGCGTTTTGCCGCAAACGCCGGTAAAATTGCGTTTTGAAGCGCAATCAATCGCCCCCTTAGTCTCTTGTGTTTAGTTTTCCAAAATTGCCAACACACGTAGGTGATTAAAATGTACAATTCCACGAGCCACCACTATTAACTAGGGGTGCACATGGTTCGGATTTTGACAAAATTGGAATTGAACCAACTATGATCGGTTCTACAAATTTAAAACCGAACCAATCCAATTACCCTATAGGACCGAACCAATCCAAACCAACCTTGGTTCGGATTGGTTCGGATCGATTCTTGGTTCTCGATCATACTTTCAAAATAGAAAAACTAATATTTTTTGTTTCAAAAAAAGAATAATTTGGATCATACCATAAATATATTTTAAAATAAAAATAATTTTATGATTAAATTTTGATTGAAATTTGTATAAACTAAAAATTAGAGAAAGCTCAATGAGAATAATAAAAAATTATAATTTTAAAATTGGTATTTTGGATGGATTAGTGAGGAACCTAATCCATAAATGGTCGATTAACGAATTCAAGTCTAAGTTCGTATAGTATATTTCATCTAACAAACATGGCATAAAGATTCTCATAAAAAAAATAAAAAAATCAAACTCTTTGAAAAAGTTTTCCATAAATGAGTTGATCCATTTAAGAGTTGAGAGAGAGATGTGTGTACATTTTTTATTAGTTTTTGTTAAAAAAATGGAGGAGATGAAATCGAAGACTTTGATGAGTTACCTCTTCGTAACATACTAACACAGTTGAGAGAGAGAAATAGATAATAGAAGAATGAACTAAGAAAGAGTTTTATTTTTAAATAAATAAATAAATATATATATATATATATATATATATATATATATTATATATATATATATAATATATATATATATATATATATATATATATAGGGTCGGGTTCCGTAGACTCACATTACGACTCACATTGCGACACACCGTTTTGTCTTATATGGGCAAAAATGTTTGGAATGGGCTGATTTTTTGTGAGGATGATCTCTATGGTGAGGAGATCATCCTTGCCAAAAATGAGCTCAGTATGAAACTTCTAGCCTCATGTTTACAAGTTGAAAAATTTTAGACCGTCCAATTTTTGTAAATCAATTTTGATGGGGTTAGAAGTTTTGGAATGGGATGATTTTTTGCCAGGATGATCCCCTCATCACAGAGATCATCCTCACAAAAAATCAGCCCATTCCAAACATTTTTGCCCATATAAGACAAACGGTGTGTCACAATGTGAGTCGTAATAGGGGTTGTAATAACGCCATCCATATATATATATATATATATATATATATATATATATATATATATATATATATATATATTATATATATATATATATATATATATATATATATATATATATATATATATATATCTATATATATATATTATAATAGATACTTCGGATTAGTTCGGTTCTCGGATTGGTTCGGTTCTATTATACCCCTAATCCGGAACCGAATCAAATCAATCGGATTTTTTTATATACAATCCGCACTCGAACCAAACCATGCTCAATCCGAACCAATCCAATCCAAAAGGCTTCGGATTGGTTTGGTTCTCGGATTTACCCAATCCAATGTGCACCCCTACTATTCACCGTAATTGAACACCAACCAACCACCCATTATTCAAGTTAGATTTTATTGCACACCAACTTTTGCTAATGGCACCCCCAATTCATATGCACACGTCTTGGGGTGCCGTTAGTAAAAGTTGGTGTGTCAATATAAACTCTCTTATTTAAGAAGAGTGTTGATCCTGAGCCACGTGTACTTATGCTATATAAAAAATACCCAATCTTACTATAGGGTACCATACAACTCTTGCCATTACCTCTGATTGCATGCCTTAAGAAAATCTTTCCAACTGGTTGACACGCCTGTTTGTGTAGCCATTCGTGGAGAGCTTGTCCAAATGCCCAAAATATGATCTTCACAATCCATTTCAAGCTCTAGAGAGGTTTAATTTTCTCATTCTTATTATTATTGAAGTTCTTTTTCTTTTCATGGTACTTCAGAAATTTCTTGAAGATGTGACTTTTTGGTTGAGTTCGACTAGCCTTGCTAATTTGGGAGTTCCGTGGAAGTTAGGTAGCCGTCCATTTTCAGAACATTGAATCAATTCCGCCCCCCCCCCCCCCCCCCCAAAAAAAAAAAAAAAAAAAAAAAACAATTGATTTTTTTTTTTAAATCAGAGTTTTTCAATGAAATCTAGAGGCAGTGTTGTTGGATTGTCGATGTGGTAATCCATTTGAGCTCAAGGACCCTTAGTAAGAGTTAAAATTTTACAGTGGTGGTGTTTTTTTTTCAATTCATAGTTTTATAGATCTTTTAATAGAAAATTTGCTTGATATCTTTTGTTTAATTTGATTCTAACATTCCATGTAAAATCCAGAATTTTTAATTCGTATCTCGAGAAAAAAATAAATAGTGAAATTTTAAGAAAATCTTGAAAGTGGGACTTAGGGGTAAAACTTTAGGATGTTTCTGATCATTTTTAATGGAATCTGACCTCACCATTGGATCAAAGTGATTGAGAAATATACTTTAGCCTGTAAGCATGCTCAAATGCGAGTCCAAATATAAACGGTGCAAAATCCTCGATTATCGAGTCGAATCAGGTTAAAATAGTGACTTTTTGCTAGAGTAAGAATTATTAAGATTCAATTATACCATTGGATTCATAACAAAAAATTATTGAACATAGATTATTTATTTGTCATTTTTGGAGATCAGAAAGTCGAATTACCATCAAAAATGAAAACAACAACAATTTTAGGGGTCACCTCAGGCCAAAAATATAAATTTTTGTTAGAGATAGAATTTGTTGAAATTAACTAAATCATTACATCCAAAATAAAAAATTAAGTGAAATAGAGTATTCATTTGTCAATTTTGGAGTTCGGATGATCAAATTATCGTCGATCAAAACAATTGACAAAATACCGATTTTATCCCAAAATTTTATATAAATAAAATTTTAATTTTTTTTCCTTTTCACTTCGTCTTCTCCAACCCATCCAACAGCAACCCATTTTTATAAAAAAAATTTATTTTTTTCTTCGATCTTCCACCTTAGATTCTTCACAGACGGCTTGCCGTCGACGACCGATGTAGAAGGGAGAAATGTCCGCAGCCTCGACATCTACAAAACTCACCCAAATTCCTTCCTTTTTCTCGTCTTTTTCACCCCTTATCGTCAAAAATCAGCCGTACATATATACGGGGATTTTGAAATGTCGACCTCGGATTTCATCCATTTTGGGGTCAAACTGTCCCCTACCGTATAAGGGAGAAATGACGACGACATCGAGATCTTCGAAATCACAGGGCCGATTTCAAAAATTAATCATCTTGAAGTACGAGTTACCTCGATTTTCATGTCATTCACCTCGATTTTTGCCCACGTGTTATAATTCCTTCGCATATAGATTGTAAGGAACTATCAATTTTTATTAGTAATCGTAGATTGTGAAAATTGCATTTAGAATTTTATTAAAAATTTGTGATGAGTTTCCAAAATATAGAATTCAATTGGTTATTTCAAGTTCATGTCAGAACTTGTATATTTGCTATGTTTTATTGTATTTTATAACAAATTACATGTAGGTAGGATGTTTTATCAAGTTATTTCTGTCAGTTGAGTACATCGTTCGGACCTCGTTTTATTATAAGTTTTGTACTTTTTAAAGGTTTTTGATAAAAATGAATTTCATAGTTAGAAAAATGATTTATTATTCAATTAACTCATATTTAGTTGATGAATATCAAAAAGTGGATATTTTATTTGAGAGATTGAAAACTGTAAAATTTGAAAAAAGGGAAAAAGGGTATGAAATGGTAAAATGTCAGTCACACCCGAAGGGTGATGTCTGCATTTTACATTGTTATGTTGTGTGTAGGTTGGTGAACGTAAAATGTTAGAGTCACACCCAATGGGTGATGTCTGCATTTTATATTATTGTGTTGTGAGTAGGTTAGTAAACGGATATCTAAGAATAATGTTACTGGTTGCATGTTTATTTATTTTCTGTTAGCGTGAGGCGCTATTTACTTTTTCGTTCTGTTATTTATGTTAGGCCGATTGGCCACACTTGTATGGTAGGAAATTGATATCCATTCTGAACCTTGTATTGTTAATTTCTCTTTTGTTTTCAAATAAAAGTTATATATATATATATAACTATTTTGTGAGCTATTAAAGAGTCTGTGAATACCTGAAGGGATAGTGCGTCATATCATCCAGAGTAGTGTACTATCCTGAGATGTACGGTAGGGACCACCAAGTTCATACGTGGTATGGGACGCGTATGAGAGTAGAGTCACAACTAGAATCCGGGATATTCCTTTCTATCTTTACCAGTGAACTTGTAATGTAAAGGTGGTATACGAATGGTTTGTATAATTGGGAATTACATGCATTCCTGATAGCCATAGATGAAGATGATTAGTCAGTGATCACTAACAATCTATAGTAGTCGAACGTTCTGACACATCGAAAAGAGACTCATTGCTTACGGTCACGTCAAACGACCAATCTGAACCGGATAAATGATCAACCAAACGTGGTAAACGTAGCGATCGACCACAAAATCAGGAACTAAAAGTCAATAAAGAATTGTAACATCATGTCCCGACTGGGAGCGATCTAGTCGTGAATCCCAACTCTCTAATTCCACTACTCCACCATGTGTATTATGTATATGTTGCCTTATTTTAATATATAAAATGAAATGCAAATTTAATGTTCCCATTTAATCAATTAGATTTGTATAAAAAGAAAATGATATACTGAGTACTGTTGGTTGATGTAATATCAATTTTAAAATGTTTAGTTGCTCATCTTTGACTATATCTACCAGTTAATCGTAGTTTCTTCTGTAAAATTTTGTATATTTTAAAATGATTCAGTATGTTTATTCGTTCATGTTAGAAGAGGTTATTGGCAGAACTTGTGTTTTTCCTTACTGGGTAACCATTTTTACTCACATTTTCCTTCTCCATTTCTTTTTAGTTTCAGATCCGAAGCTTGGCAAAACAAGTATAGAAAACAAGTGAGAATTATCTGGTGGGTCAGATAGACAATCAGAGTCTGTCACTTGGTGAGTATTGGGGTTATACCCCCTAATGGTGTCAATTTGACCAGAATTATTATGAATTTTGTCTTGAGTGTTAGGACTTCTGTTAGAATGAGGATGCTTGTATAATTCTATGTTTTGTTATTCTTCTGTACTCTGATTTATCGTTCGTTATTAGATGTATATAGGCTTCCGTTAGTATTATATTATGTATGTATATATGCAGGATTGTATGTCATTTATTAGGTGCAGCTTGAATTGCCTTGAAATGTTAACATAAACAGAGAAAACCATGCCGAAATTTTGAGGTGTCACCTAGTATCTCACTATTTGACATGGGGATTTGTGTTAGTGTTTGGCGGGGCGCCACATTCCAAGTATTTGACTAAATCTGTAATATTGTAATTACTCATAAATTACGTGTTTCTCAGATATCTTTTGTTTGGGGACATATCTTCAAGAGCTGCTCACATTCTTTCTCAGCTTGAGGTAACATCTACCAATTACAATAAAGGTGGAATGTCTCATTTTTCATATTCGGAACCTTTTAGAATAAGATTCTGCAATATCACAGGCATCCACATCTACAGTTTGTAGTGATTAGATTTTCCATGATTTTCAAGTGTCCAATTTCTTCACAAGGCTAATTCAAAGGGTTTCTCCAAAGAGTTATAGTAGGCCCTTGGTGAGGTTTATGTCACCCAAAAATTCCTGGAGAATTTCTGTGGTGACCAAGTAAATGAAGAGAATAGTTGAGTAAAATATTAACATATCAATATTTTATAGCTAAATAAGTTGTCCTTGCATCCGTAGGTGTTGGAGAACTTATAACAGAAATATAAGATGACGATGTGTTTCACGGAAACTTGCTTTTAGACATTTCCCCATTCAAGGTTCTTTATGTCAATTCATGTGTTTATGTGTTGGAGGTGCCCAATCTAGTTGGTGGTGGTGTTTACATATTATCACATTAGCTAGATATGGTCAAGCCCTCTTTATTAGCTTTGCTTAACAGCGTTATGTATCATTCACGTGTAGAATGGTTCTATTTTTTAAATTTGTCTTCTCCCACTTTGATTTATATCAAGCCCCTGTTACACATGAACAAAGTGATGACCAATTTTATTTTATCCAGTGAATATCATTTAGTAGTAAACTCTATTATGACTTTAATGAAGTTGTTCTTTTTTCTACTGATTTGTTAGGTTCGTTTCCTGGCAAAGTCTTTTGCGATACCTGGGAATCATCTCGGGCAACAAAGTCATGGTTTCCGTTGGCCATATGGTCCAGTAAAGCCCAACTTCTTTAAATCTACTTAATTTTATCTTATTTACAGCTCTATTATTAGGCCTTTATGAGAAGTTTTTATTTCTCCAGCAAATCATGAAGAAAAAAAAAAAAAAATTTGATGTTTGAATTCCTATAATGAGATTTCTATTTGTTAGACTAGCTCTAAATGAATGTTTTAGATCCAGTATGAATGTTGGTGTTATAGAAGATGAGCCTAAAATACCAAAAACATTTGATGGATTGCCTCCAATTGTGTTGGTTCATGGGTTCTCAATCTCCTCTCTTTTTTGTTTAGAATACTTTTTTCGGGCCTTTGGATCGATCTCTATTGTTGATGGAGTCTTGGGTATTCTTGTTTTTAATCTTTAGGAAATGGGTTTTTTTTTTTTTTATCTCCCTTTTCGGGTTTTCGGATCGATATCTTCCTTATCATTGTTAATGAAGTTTTGGGTATTCTTATTTTTTTGAATTTTTTGAAGGAGTTCTTATCTGTTTTTGGATTGAGTTTTTGGGCCTCCGGATCGATTTACTCTTTGTCCTTGTTATTGGAGTTTTGGGTCTTGTCTTGTTTGTAGAGGTTGTTAATGGAGTTTTGTTTGTTCAAATCTCTGTCCAAGCTCATAGATTTAAATATTCATGGGTCAGTAATAATTTATTTTGCACATTCAAAAAGTAGGGAAATACATCTCTCTTATTTAAAATGCAGATAGATAGCTTAAACTGTTCTACATAGATAAAGGTACATTTATTTATCAATTTCAATTTATGCAACTTTATTTAAGTTCATTGAGTCCAAAACCACTTAGGCTAGCATAAATTTTTTCTGATCCCGGCCTTAGTTTTCACTTGAAGATAGAAGTGATCTTCGATCTCACATCATTTGGATCTGGACAGTAATCCTAAAATTAACAAATCCCAATCAACATGCATTTTCCTGATATATGTCATCGCAAATCCCAATCAACATGTATATTCTTTCCTCGCACATTTGAAACAAAATAATCTGAGTTTGGAGGCCAATGGTTACTATTATTATCCATTTTGTA